>NC_083408.1:112089694-112273552 GCF_020745735.1 Hemiscyllium ocellatum
AACTAGATGTTCTACATCCCTGGTCACGCAAGGTTCTTTCAACCCACCATCCATTCCTTGCCTCAGTCGGATAAACCTGTCCCAACACTATCAGCAAATGCTCCCTAAATAACCTCCACATTTCTGTTGTGCATTTCTCCGATAGTGTCAGTCCACAATTTAGGCGCCCCAATTCCTGCTTATTAAGTAACAAGCTGCTCACATCTTTTACCATTATACACAAGGATTTGTTTTGCATTTTGTCTACAGATCATGCCCGGACAATTTCCCACAATGCTGTAAAGATGGCAGTATTGTTGCTGCACTGAAACAACTTGGCTAGGGGTTCATTCTGGAGCACAAGTCTGCAGTACTATTGTTAATTTATTGTCAGGGTCCATAGCCTTCCCAGAATCCAGTGCCTTCAATTATTTCAGGTCGAGTAAATCCATTTGGCTGTAGACTGGTATGTGTAATGCTGGGACCTCAGGAGTAAAGGTGGTGTCTACCTTAGTTTAAATTTGCACCCACTCTCCTTATCTCCCGATCCAGAATGCAGCTACACTTTAAAAGCTGAATTCTTCAACTAGATTATCATCATAAGTCAGAGTCATAGAAATATACAACACAGAAACAGACCCTTCTGTCCATCTTGTCCATACTGACCAGATATCGTAAATTAGTGTGGTCCCATTTGCCAGCATTTAGCCCATATCCCTCTAAACCCTGCCTATTCATATACGAATCTAGATGCCTTTTAAATGTTGGAATTGTACCAGCTGCCATCACTTCCTCTGGCAGCAGATTCCAAACATGCATCATCCTCTGCGTGAAAAAAGTTGCCCTTTAGGTTCCTTTTAAATCTATTCCCTCTTACCTTAAAACCTGTGACCTCTAGTTTTAGACTTCCTCCTCCCAGGGAAAAGACCTTGTCTATTCACCCTATTTATGTCCCTCATGATTTTATAAAACTCTATAAGGTTACATCTTAGCCTCTGATACTCCAGAGAAAATAGCCCCATCCTATTCAGCCTCTCTGTAGCTCAAAACCTCCAACCCTAGCAACATCCTTGTTAATTTTTTCTGAATTTTCAAGTTCCACAACATCCTTCCTATAGCAGGGAGACTGGAATTGCACACAGTACTCTAATAGTGCCTAAGCAGAGTCCTGTACAGCCACACAGTGACCTAATGCACTCAATGCACTGATCAATAAAGGAAAGCATACCAAAAGCTTTCTTAACTATTCTATCTACATGTGACTTCACTTTCAATGAACTATGAACTAGCCGTGACTGCTATACATCCATTATTCTACTTATAAACTAATCAAATCTGATTATTAGATTCCAGCCTGTAACTGACTCCTTGAGCTGCTGTTTATTCTGTATCTAAAGTCATCCAATCTCCTTAATGAAATGCTAGCTGTAACTGACTCCTCAATATCTGTGTTCTATTTATAAATCACCTTAGAGTCGTGCAAAATAGAAGAAGGCCATTTGACCCATAGTGCCTATGCGACCTCTTTGAGAAAACTATTGAATCAAATACTTTGCTTCGCTTCCCCAAAACATTTAATATCATTTTTCAGATCATGAGAATATACATTGAATTTCCAACTCAAAGTTACTATTGAATTTACTTCCACCACCCTTCTAGGCAGTACTTTTAAGATAATGAAAACTCACTGCATTAAAAAAAATTCTTATCCCCCTTCTGGCTCGTGTGCCAAATAACTTATTGCATACTGAATATTTTTTTTAAGGCAGAGATCCTTGACTAACAAGGGAGTTAAAGGGTATTGGGGATAGGCACATGGAATTGAGACCACATTCAGATCACCTCAAATCTTATTGAATGGCAGTCTACTTCTGCTCCTATTAAAACTGCTTGTGCCTTAAATGTGTGCCCTCTGGCTACTGAGCCTTCTGAATTAGCAACATCAGATTTACCAAAATTCCTCACAATTTTGAACACCTCTCTTAACTCTCTTCACAATAGTGATCTACTCAGACTTCTCTCATTTCTCTCTTGTGGTCTCCTACTACTGTGAATTGATATATTCAAATGTAACTCCTGAGATTGTGAAAAAGTACAAAATAACCTATTCTGGAACATATTCCATAGCTGTTGTGGTTCTGTTCGCCGAGCTGAGAATTTGTATTGCAGACGTTTCGTCCCCTGTCTAGGTGACATCCTCAGTGCTTGGGAGCCTCCTGTGAAGCGCTTCTATGGTCTTTCCTCCGGCATTTGTAGTGTTTTGAATCTGCCGTTTCCGATTGTCAGTTCCAGCTGTCCGTTGCAGTAGTTGGTATATTAGGTCCAGGTCGATGTGCTTATTGATTGAATCTGTGGATGAGTGCCATGCCTCTAGGAATTCCCTGGCTGTTCTCTGTTTGGCTTGTCCTATAATAGTAGTGTTGTTCCAGTCGAAGTCATGTTGCTTGTCATCTGCGTGTGTGGCTGCTAAGGATAGCTGGTCGTGTCGTTTTGTGGCTACTTGGTGTTCATGGATGCGGATCGTTAGCTGTCTTCCTGTTTATCCTATGTAGTGTTTTGTGTAGTCCTTGCATGGGATTTTGTACACTACATTGGTTTTGCTCATGCTAGGTATCGGGTCCTTTGACCTGGTGAGTTGTTGTCTGAGAGTGGCTGTTGGTTTGTGTGCTGTTATGAGTCCTAATGGTCGCAGTAGTCTGGCTCAGTTCGGAAATTCTCTTGATGTATGATAGTGTGGCTAGTCCTTTGGGTTGCGGCATGTCCTTGTTCGGTTGTCTTTCCCTTAGGCATCTGTTGATGAAATTGCGCGGGTATCTGTTTTTAGCGAATACATTGTATAGGTGTTCTTCTTCCTCTTTTTGCAGTTCTGGTGTACTGCAGTGTGTTGTGGCTCTTTTGAACAGTGACTTGATGCAACTTCTTTTGTGTGTGTTGGGGTGGTTGCTTTCTACGAACATATTTGCCACTCTGTGTCTAAAATTCATCTTTTCTGTAATGCTTTGGTTTATAAGAACACAGGAATGAGAAGCATGAGAAAGCTATTCAGCCCCTTGTGTCTGCTCCACCATTTAATAGGATCCTGTCTAATCTGATTGTGGCCGCAATTCCAGTTTCCAGTCTCCGTCCACCTAATACCCCTTTCCCAAAAGTCTGAATTCACATGTTGGTTGAAAATTTGTCCAACTTAGTCTTGGATGTATTCAGTGACCAAACTTCCACTGATCTCTGTGGAAGAGAATTCCACAGAGTAATGACCTCTGTCTGATATTCTGCAGGTAACATGCTCCAGCCTCTATGTCATGCAAATAAATTGAGTTAGGAACAGGATACCACATCAGTTTGACCACAGAATAACATGCTACACGTGACTTTCTGTAGCAGTTCATCCATTTGCTACGTTGTACATAACTGTCTGTCTTGATTTTTGTCTAGATACTATATCGGTTTCTGTTGAATGGCTTCTCCTATTGGTCCTGAAACATGGGAAGGAAGCAAGAAAGAACCTCAGTCATTGAATCATAGGATCGCTGTATAGTATTTGGCCTTTCGTGTTTGTGCCAGCTTCTGAAGTAGTAGTCAGTGACAATTAGATTAAGATAAATGCTCGGCACAACATCGTGGGCCAAAGCACCTGTACTGTGTTGTACTGTTCTATGTTCTAACACTTCTTCATACCATTCCTTCCGACATAGTTCAGATCAGGACTTTGCTGTACAGCTTCACTACTCTTAGTTCACGTTTTGACCAAACTAACCTTTTCAAAACACATGATACTTCCAAGTTTTTGGCACTTGCAAGCTTTGAAATTGCATCCTGTACAACCAGATCAAGCCTTGTATGAATCAAGACAAGCAGTGGTCCTAATACTAACCCCTCAAAAACCCTGCTATAAATATTCCTCTATCTGAAAACCAGCTATTACTCTGTTTCTTGTTGCTTATCTGGTTTTGCATTGATGTCACTACTTTTTCTGTGAATTTATCAGCTTTAACTTTGCTGACAAACCGACAATGTGGCATTTTATTACATGTTATTTGGGAGTACATATACACATCAGAAATGTTACTGTCATCAACCTTCTCTGATACCTGATCGTGAAACTCCAAGAAATTAGTTTAACATGATTTTTCCTTAAGAAGTCCAAGTTGACTTTCATTAATTAATCCAAACTTGTCCTAGCAACTGCTAATTTTGTCTCAGACTGTCATTTCACTGAAATTATAATTACTGGTCTGTATTTGTTGGGGTTATCCGAACATTTTTTTTGAACCAGGTTTATTATTGCAATTTTAGAACATAGAACAATACAGCGCAGAACAGGCCCTTCGGCCCTCGACTTTGCACCGACCTGTGAACTATTCTCAGCTCGTCCCCCTACAATATCCCAAAATCATCCATGTGCTTAATTAAGGATTGTTTAAATCTCCCGAATGTGGCTGAGTTGACTACATTGGCAGGTAGGACATTCCATGCCCTTACCACTCTCTGTGTAAAGAACATTCCTCTGACATCTGTCTTAAATCTATCACCCCTCAATTTGTAGTTATTCCTCCTCGTACAAGCTGACATCATCATCCTAGGAAAAAGTATTTCACTGTCTAACCTATATAATCCTCTGATCATCTTGTATGTCTCTATCAAATCCCCCTTAGCCTTCTTCTTTCCAATGAGAACAGACCCAAGTCTCTCAGCCTTTCCTCATAAGACCTTCCCTCAAGACCAGGCAACATCCTGGTAAATCTCCTCTGTACCTTTTCCAATGCTTCCACATCCTTCCTGTAACAGGGCGACCAGGACTGTACACAATATTCCAAGTGTGGCCACACCAGCGTTTTGTACAGTTGCAGCATATAGTTCCGGTTCCGGAACTCAATCCCCTTACCAATGAAACCTAACACAGCGTATGCCTTCTTCACAGCATTATCCACCGGGGTGGTAACTTTCAGGGATCTATGCACATGGACTCCAAGATCCCTCTGCACATCCACACTACCAAGAATCTTTCCATTGACCCAGTACTCTGCCTTCCAGTTATTCTTCCCAAAGTGCATCACCTCACATTTAGCTGCATTGAACTCCATTTGCCACCTCTCAGCCCAATTCTGCAGTTTATCTAAGTCCCCCTGCAACCTGTAACATTCTTCCAAACTGTCCACTACCGTCCACAACTTTAGTGTTGTCTGCAAATTTACAATCCATCTACCTATGCCTGCGTCTAAGCCATTTATAAAAATGACAAACAGCAGTGGTCCCAAAACAGATCCTTGTGACACACTACTAGTAACTGGACTCCAGACTGAATATTTTCCATCAACCACCACTCGCTGCCTTCTTCCAGAAAGCGAGTTTCTAATGCTAACTGTTAAATCACCCTCAATTCCATGCCTCTGCATTTTCTCCATCAGCCTACCATGTGGAACCTTATCAAAGGCTTTACTGAAGTCCATGTATACCACCCAAAGAGCAGGACAATCGACATTTCAGGCATGAGCCCTCATTCAAGAATCCTGAAGAAGGGCTCATGCCCGAAACGTCGATTCTGATGCTGTTTGGATGCTGCCTGAACTGCTGTGCTTTTCCAGCAACACATTTTCAGCTCTGATCTCCAGCATCTGCAATCCTCACTTTCTCCTCCATGTATACCACGTCAACTGCCCTACCCTCATCTACATGCTTGGTCACCTTCTCAAAAAACTCAATGAGGATTGTGAAACATGACCTGCCCTTGATGAAACCATGTTGACTATCTAAAGTTAAATTGTTGCTTGCTAGACGATTATAAATCTTATCTCTTATAATTCTTTCCAAAACCTTTCGTACAACAGACGTAAGGCTATAATTACCTGGTTCATCTCTGTTGCCCTTCTTGAACAATGGCACAACATTTGCAATCCTCCAGTCCTCAGGTACTAAACCTGCAGATAATGACAACTCAAATATCAAAGTCAACGGCTCTGCTATCTCCTCCCTAGCTTCCCAGAGAGGTTTTCTTGTTCTAAGTCACTGCCTTTGTATTTATGGCCATAATGTCCATAATTTCCATCCTTACTTTGTTCAGTATCCTCAGATCACCTGATCTAATCTAGATGGTTATTCAATTTATAAGTATAGTCAGACATTCTATTAATTACCCTCTTTCAGTATCTCACTTTATTTTCCTCTGTACCTTTGGCAAGATTTTCTTCATTGCCATTGATCATTTCATAGATCAGCTATGTTCTTTGAATCTATGTGCAAATACTCAATCGCATCCACCCCTCCTGTTACTACTTCTTGACTATTAATCTCCTGGAGAACCATTTTGGGTTAGTTATATGAGTTTATACTTTATGGTAACTATCAGCCATTCCTCATTTTTGTCTCTCTTATTTCCTTTCTCACTTTGGTACCATGACTTTACCTGATAGGCAACATATTGTTCCAGTACTTGTACCTGCCAGAACTTTGATTCTGGAACAGTCCATTCTCAGCCCCACTGAAATTGTCCATCCTCCAAGTATGTATTTTTAGATTACTCCTTGTCCTTTCTACAGTTAACTTTACACCTTTGAATCCTGGTGATAGATAGTCCAGTTCATAATTTACCATCATGCTTCAGTTTGGATAATCCGTCTGGCAAATGTTCAGACTGGGGTCGTCAATCCCAAGTTGGCTGTTTGAATAAAATATCCAATAGTTGCACTGCAGTAAAAGTGTCTCCTTTCTGAACTGTTCCTGTTGATTAAAATTTGTTGATCCTCATACAGCTGGAGAGACAGAGGACTGAATTGAAAGTCAAGACAGTACAGGATTGTAAAGTGTAAAAAATGGTAACTGAAACCCAGTCAGTTGATACCTAGATTTTAGTGTCTGTACCTCTTATTGTTTTCATGACAGAGATTAAACTGACTAATCCTTCTATGTGAAATAATTCATTAATGACACATCGCCAAACGAACCTAAGACTTATTTCTAAGTGTGAGTGGTGTCATGTATTTTTTGATGATTTCACCACAGATGTAGTAAGATTTTTTAGATTAGATTACTTACAGCGTGGAAACAGGCCCTTTGGCCCAACAAGCCCACACCGACCCGCTGAAGCGTAACCCACCCAGACGCATTCCCCTACATCTAACACTATGGGCATCTTAGCATGGCCTCATCTGACAACATGCAATTCCCAAAATAATTTTTCATCAAATGACCAGCAACATTTCTGCTCATGCTATATTTAAAAGACAGCTCTGCACCTGGACAAGCATTGGAAAACTGACATTACCCCTCATTGGCAATGTAATGGTACAGCATTTAGAAAGCCATGCTACTCAGGGCAAATAGCTGGCATGGCTTACTCTCACTTGCAGAAAGAGTGTTATTGTCTCACCATAGTCACTGTTAAATAATCATACCACATATTTTACCTGCCCTTAGCTACATCCCATCTAAATAACTTCTCTAGGTTACTGCTACATTTTCCCCAATGCTCACTGTAGACACATATCCAGGGAAACATCACACACAGGTAAGCATTCAGACAATTTCAAACATGAACTTTTATTTACAGCCACCCAAAGGGAACAGAAAGAAAAAGAAGCTGTAGGTTGTCTTCACAATGTAAAGCAAATGCTGGCATTATAACCAACAGCTGCCTTACATTCCATGACGGTCTCTCCATTCCATGCAGTACTCTCATTTACTGAAAGCAGGTCCTAAGATAAAAGAAAGAACTGCAAATTCTGGAAAACCGAAAGAAAACCAGAAATTGCTGGAGAAACTTAGCAGGTTTTGCAGCATTTGAGAAAACAGAGTTATTGTTTCAAGTCCAAAAATTGTTCTTGAGAACTAGTCGTGTCTTGCTTGGAGAGCCCACTGTGCTGAGCTCTGTCAGTAACAAGGAGATTGCATTCCACCCTCCCCAACATCTTGTTCTTCTCCTTGGAAAACTGCTCCCATTCTATCAATTCCTCAGCATCTTTCACATTGTGCTGTAAGCTGCTCCAATTATGTCGAGCACAGCACACCAGGATGATATGGAGCACTCTGTCAGGATTATACTGGAAGGCTCCTACAAACTGCTGTAAACAGCAGAACTGTATCTCAGAAGCCATAAGACCATAAGCGTTTTTCTCCAGTGATAGTTATTGTATTTATTTCCTCCTCCCCTTATGTCCTTTGATTATTTAGTGTTTTTGGACTATTATTAGTATCTTCTACCATGAAGAATAATGCTAAGTATTTATTCAGCTCCTCTGCCAGTTCCTGGTTTCCTGTTATTTTGCCAGCCTCATTTTCTAAGGCACCTATGTTCACTTTGGCCTCTATTTTTTTTAAAAATATTTAAAGAAATTCTTGCTACTTTGATACTGCTTGCCGATTTACCACAATGTTCATTTTCTTCCTTCATATTACTTACCTGGTTACCTTTTGTTGGGTTTTAAAATTTTGCAATTCTCAGGCTTACCACTAATTTTTACATAAGATATGTTTTTTGTTCAATCTGATGTTTTCTTTAACTTTGCTGGTAATGCACAGTTGGCATGTCCCATTCCTATAAATCATTTTTACAGGAATGTATATTTGTTGTGAACCATGAACTACTCTCTTAAATGTGTGCCATTGTTCTTCAACTGTCTTTGCTGCTAAACTCCTCTCCCAGTTTAGTCCAGCTAACTCTGCTCTAGCCCTCCTTATTTAAGTTAGGTACATTTGTTTCTAACCTAAGTAACTCACTCTCAAACCAAATATTAAATTTTACCAGTCATGATCACTGCTTTTTCAAGTTTGTTTTACTCTGAGATCATTTATTAAATCTGCCTCATTACATATTACTATATCCAAAATAGTCTAATCTCTGGTTGGATCCACGATATATTGTTCTAGGAAACTGAACGCATTCTATGAACTCTTTCTTGTAGTTATGTCAGCCAACTTAACTTTCCAAAACTACAGGAATATTAAAGTCACCCATGGTAAATGTATTGCCTGTTGACTTAGAGCCAATAGCTCTACCTCAGCCCTAGTCAAATTATTGGCATCATTGTATCAACATTTTATAATAGTCCAGGATTTGCACAATGGTATCAATAAGCCATGGTTATAGTGGATAACCTGGTGTTGGGTGATTTAAAACATTTTCCACCCAGTCTAATACCGGCATCTCCACATCAGCTTTTATCTCAAGTTACTTGCCTCATAAGGCACTTGGACCTTAAACACACCCAGGTACAAAGGAATGCTCCAGGACGCAGGAGTCATGGCTGCTGTCAATATATCACATTCCTCCAGGAAGTGGTAATGGTGATCACAGATCATCTGATCATTCATCCAAAAAAAACCCCTTCCTGTTAATGAATTCTGCAATGTTGTGACATGTTAGTGCTACCACGGACATGTAGTTGATGGCAACCTGCACCAGTGTGCCCTCTAATTTTTTTTAATCTTCTGTGCTGACCTCTGAGGCTCTGGAACCAGAAGTCAGTAGTGTAATCCACATCAGTACACTGATCGCTGTGCAGAGAACATAGTGGCTATACATTAGATGGGTAAATCTAATGGGGTAAATGTCGAGGAATATGGTAGGGGAATGGGTCTGGATGGGTTACTCTTCGGAGGGTCGGTGTGGACTTGTTGGGCCGGAGGGCCTGTTTCCACACTGTAGGGATTCTAATTCTAATTCTAATTCTAGCATACATACAGCTTAGAAGGAATGTTGGTCTGGACCTGAAGGAGATCAATTATTTTTCTCAATTCTGCTGACCTGTTCATGGGGGATCAAAATGAACTATTGTGTCTGTCATGGATTAAGAATGATATACAGACAGGAAACAAGTGGGAATAAATGCATTTTTTTCTGGTTGGCAGGCAGTGTGCCATAAGAATTAGAGCTTACATCTTAGTTGTTTTTGATATATGTATAAATATCTTGAATGAGGAATCAAATGCAAAATTTCCAAGTTTGCTGATGATATAAATCTAGGTGTGATGATGAGTTGTGGGAAGGATGCAAGGAGGCTTTGGGGCAATCTAGACACGTGTGTGGACAAATACATGCCAGATATAGTATAACCTGGATGAATATGAAGTTATACAATTTGATGTGAAAAACAAAAGGGCAAAGTATGAGACAGATGATGATATATTAGAATTTGTAATGTACAAAGCAATCTGGGTGTCTTTGCACAGCAGTCAATGAAAGTAAATAGGTAGGGGCACCAAGCAATTAGGAATGCAATGGTATGTTGGCCTCCATTACAGGAGGATTTGAGTTCAGAAGTAAGGATGTCTTACTACATTTAAACAGGGCTGAAAATGTGTTGCTGGTTAAAGCACAGCAGGTCAGGCAGCATCCAAGGAACAGGAAATTCGACGTTTCGGGCCAGAGCCCTTGCTTTAACCAGCAACACATTTTCAGCTCTGATCTCCAGCATCTGCAGACCTCACTTTTTACTCGTACATTTAAACAGGGCCTTGGTGAGACCACACCTGAAGTATTGCATGCAGTTCTGATCTCCCCACTGAAGAAAGAATATACTTATCATAGAGAGAGTACAGTGGAAGTCCACTAGGAGAATATTGAGGATGGAAGGATTGTCCTGTGAAGAAAGATTAATTTGACTGGGTCTGTATTCACGAGTGGTTAGAAGAAGAGAGGGTATCTGATTGAAACTTATCACATTACAACAGACTAAATATAGAAATAACATTTCCCCTAGTTGTGGAGTCAAGAACAAGAGGTCACAGTCTTGGAAAAAAGGGCAGGCTATTTCGGACAGGACTGAGGAAACATTCCTTCACTCAGAGTGTGGTCAATCTGTGAAATTCACTAGCGCAGAAGGCTGTGGAGGGCAGGTTACTGAGTAATTCAATAAATGGATTGATAAGTTTTAGATATTAAAGGCATCAAGGGGTATGGATAAAAAAACAGGAATATGGCATTAAGGTAGATAATCAACCATGATCATACTGAAAGACAAAGCAAGCTCAAAGGGTTGAATGGTCTAACTCCTGCTTCTAATTTCTGAGTTTTTATGTTACTTAAACTAGACAGGAAAAAAACTATATTAGTTTATGAGGACCTTAATATTAACAGCAAAACAAAATTTTTACATGTTGCCTAGCAATATTCTTTTACAGATACACAATACCAGAGAAATACCACTCCTATCACAACTCTTTATTACTTAACTAATTCTGTTCAGTTCTCCTTCTTGGTCTGCTAAGACAGTTTTCTGCCTTCTTTCCAGTTCTGCTGAGTCTGAACCCCCTTCAGTTCTGACAACTTGTCAATGTCTATATAAACTCTCACAGCTTGAAAATATCACAAATGAAATCATTTCTCTGTTGTAATTGGCTCTCCTTAAGTGAAATCCTGATTCTCCTGTTTGATAAAACCTTTCTTCAGAACTGAACTGATTATTCTGAAGTCAAAACTAAATTAGTGCACCCCCATCCACAAACTGTTTACTCTGTCATGAAACAACTATTTCATCAATTAACCACCTCACTACAATGTTAAATACTTAAATGAATCATATCCTTTCTTGTAAATGATATATTAAAGTCATTGTTTCAAATGTCTTCCTGACCTCTTAAAAAAAACTATATTCAAAGAACTGTAATCTATCTCTATTTTCAAAAAAATTCTGAACCCTCAAGTGATAATAATACATTCTACACCCCTTGGAGTGGTACGGTGGCTCGATGGTTAGCGCTGCTGCCTCACAACACCAGGGGACCCAGGTTTGATTCCACATGGGTGAATGTCTCTGTGGGGTTTGCATGTACTTGCTGTGCCTGTGTGGGTTTCTTCTGGATTCTCTGGTTTTCTCCCACAGTGCACCCCCATGTGCAGGTTAGGTGGATTGGCCATGGTAAAAATGTGGGGTTGTGGGAATAGAGTGGGGATCTGGGTGAGATACTCTTCGGAGGGTCAGTGAGTGATTCCATGGGTCAAATGGCTTCTTTCCACATTGCAGGGATTCTATTTTATCAGACTAGTTCTGGTTCAGGCCAAGGCTAAACTGAATTGTGTGCCTTCCCCATGTTTAAAGTTACCAACTATGGCAAATAAATTCCTTGAGCTGTCAGCACATAATCTGCTGCCATCCACAATGCCCCTCCCCTCCCCAAACAGCTGGTCAAACTATAATTTTTATCCTCCCCACGTTTCAATTACTGCTTAAAATAAAACATAATTTCTAAAATTCCCCTAAAGATTAATCACGTGGGTACTGTTGTGAGCAATCCAGGATATAATTCCTTAATGTCTGCTTAGCCCAGCAGAATGCTGGAGGTTTGACAACACTATCCCGTAATCTACCTTTACCTTGGTCATGCCTGCCACTTTGTTCATTTCTTGCTGGTACCACTTTGTCTTTCTTGTTCTTCTTGTATGGCATGACAAACTTTGAAAAATCCCTGCCACATCTTTTAGCTACATCACAAGCACTGATGTCACAGTAAAACCAGTGATGGGTTCAGTAGCAGCAGTCGTTTCCCTAGAAACACTCAAAATGCCTGGCTCTTTACAGTTAGGTTAAAGTCCAATAAAGAGAAAAAAGAGCAATACATTAACATTGATATTAAGTTTGGTTGAATTCTAATTAGCTGTCATTGCTATTTGTCAAAATTGCTGTGGTTAGTATGAAATCTCAAACTGTATAAATAACAATAGTTTATCTCGTGCACTTAATGTACTACTACATTCCAAAGAGCGTCACAGGAGTGTAATCAAACAAAATTTGACTATTGTGTCATGTAAGAACATGTTAGCCAGATGAACAAAAACTTGGCTAAAGGAGCATCTTAAGGAGGAAGGAGAGGCAAAACGTTTTAGGGGAAGTTCCAGAGCTTAAAGCCTTGGCAGCTGATGGTGTGGCTGCTGATTGAAGCAATTATAATTGAGGTTGAACAAAAGACCAGAATTGGTGGAACACAGAAATTTTGGAGTGTTGTGGGGTTACCAGAAATTTGAGAGGAATCTGAAACAAAAGGAATATTTTAAAACATTTAAATATCTCCTTCTATGCTTCGGTGTCAAACTTCAGTTTACTGCATTAAAAGCGCTACATAATTACAAGTTGTTGTATATATTCGAATCCCTTTTGAATGCTTTGTAATTGAACTTGTTTCTACCAACCTTTCAAACAGTGCATTTAAATCATAACTTTCCCAATATAAACTTCTCAGCAGCCCAGCTGTGCTGGAAATACAGGAGCAAGAGTAGGCTATTCAGCCTCTTGAGTCTGCTTCACCATCCTAGATCATGACTGATCATCAACCTGGGGTTTCTCAGTCCACCCCATTATTCCTTGATTTTATTAATATTGAGGTATGTGTTAATCTCCGTCTAGAACATGCTCAATCGCTGAGTTTCCACAGCCCCCTCTGGGGTAGACAATTTCAAAGATTCACCGTCCTCTGAAGAAATTGCTCTTCATTTCAGTTCTAAGTAACCTAACCCTTACTCTAAGACTGCATTCTATGATTCTAGATACCACAGCCAGGGAACCATCTGCAACCACCCTTCTGGCCATTTAAGAATTTTATAAGTTTCATTGAATAGATGTCAGTTCTTGACCTCTCCATCATGATGCACCTGGAGGACCCAACTTTGTTTGTTGAAATGGGGAAGGCTGTAATGGTACTGTCACTGAAGTCATACTTCAAAGACTCAGGTAATGATCTGGAAACATGGGCTTGGATCCCACTACAGCAATTTGATGGACTTTTAATGCCATCTTTTAAAAAAAACCTGGAATTAAAAATCTAACCATGACCATGAAGTCATCATCATAAAAATGCATTTGGTTCACTAACGCCCTTTAGAGAAGGAAAACGTACCTACCTGTGACTCCACTCTCACAGCAATGTGGTTGACTCCTAACTGCCCTCTGAAATGGTCAGTCAGGTGAATCAGCTAGGAACTGTGGAAGCCACTGACTTCTTCTGTAGGTCTTACTATTGAGTAGACAGGAACTACTCTTAACATTTACAATGAGTATAATCATTAGTCTGCTTTATTAAACAAGAACACAATATAGTGATGCAGTGAGTAATCATTACCTTTGCTGAATAAATAATAAGTCTATACAGTTACTGTCATCAAAACTCTGTCATGATTATGTTTCATTGTCAGTAAGCTGGAGATTCAGGGGAAGCAATGAGACATACCCTGTAGAGTTATTGTACACCTTGAGGAACAAGGGGCAGCCCTACCCAGTGAATAATTTAAATGCAACAAATAAACGAAGAAGACTAAAGAAATATGATACAGTTTGAAAGAACACTTCAAAAATTCACCAAATGAACGGATGCAATAAATAGCATTTGTAGCAACAGAGTCATACAGCATGGGAACAGACCCTTCAGTCCAACTTGTCCATGCCAACCAAGTTTCCAAAATTAAGTTATTCTCATTTGTCTGCATTTGGCCCATATCCCTCTTAACATTTCCTATTCATATTTCTGCCCAAAAGTATTTTAAATGTTCCTCATTCATTCCACGTATGAGCCAATTTGTACTGATAATTGTCATGTTAATTTTCTGATATTTGTGTTTAAGATCACCATAACCCCTGGGCAGTTATATTCAATAACTTCTCACCATTTTAAATCCAAACGTTTTTTTTTCTCTTCTTCCTACAAACATGAAGCACATTTCACCACATTATATTCAATCTGTCAGTGTTTTAAACATAATTCCTACATGTTTAGCTGAAATTCCTCTGTTCCCTGTCTTTCCAAAAATGTCAAAACAATTCAGTTCTAAAATTACTGAATTAAAAAATGTGCATTTTTCCTCAGAAAATTCTTCCTGGGTCAACAGCTACTTTCTCCTTAAACCAGAATGGGCATCTGCTAATCACCAAGCTCAACAGATATAGAAGTGTGGGTAGGTAGTTATATCAGTAATCAGTGACTTCAAATTCTACCATGGCAATATGAGAAATTTTAAGTTTAGTTTTAAATATGAAAATAAAATTCTGGTGGCAATGAAAGTGACCTTCAAGCCTGCAAATCAACTGCTTCGCTATTGCCCGTTAAGGGAGGAAACCAGACAGCCTCACCAGGTTTGGAATGGACAAACTCCAATCCCCAAATTTATCTGGTTTCCTGTTCCCTGATACAACTAACCAACAACAGGCATTCACCATCATCTTCTCAGGACAATATAGAATTAACAATAAATACTTGCCTTGTCAGAAACACCCCCATCTTTTAAACATATTTTTTAATTTTCGTAAAATAAAAATGAGACCTCACTCAAGGTACATTGCATACCGCAGAATATACCATGTACCTCCAGCACTATTAATAATTCCTGGGTAAACAGATATTTAATTGAAACAGTATGTTTTATACACTTTCAAAGTGCCAAATGCACTCTTGAGCTAATTCTTAATGTAAAAATTGATATTTTAAGCACAGTCGCTCACTCGTTCTCATATGTCAAAAGGCAACCAGAAACTTACTACCTGTTCAGTGTCTCTGCTTTCCTCAGACTAACTGGTGAGCTGAATGCACATTGGAAACTGCTGATCATGGTGTTCATTGAATTGATTACAAGGAATCTTTGGCCTCTCTCTCTCTCTCACCAAGCAAAATCACACCTTTATCTCAGAGGTAGCTATCAATCAAATTTGCAGAGTAAAGACTCTGAGGACCCTAATCACAAAGTATATTTGGGTTGGAATGAAATTGTTTAATTCATTTATTTATGCCAAATACTTCTTGACATGGCACAGTTCAGTTAGAATGGGCAGAATCTTCCCAATCTAATGGAAATGGGTTGGAGAAGACTCCATGAGTAAAGTTTGAAGACAGAGAAGATAGCATCAACTTCCCACTGCAATCGTATCTAAGCAAGCTTGCCAGAAGAACCAAGGACCAACACCAGGGTCCTCTTGACATTAGATTGGGCCGTACCATGGCTGGAACCTAGGTTCAGTAGTGAGCACATGTGTTAAGTGTTCAAAAGAAATGTTGGCATGTCAAAACCCAGCATGATCTGGCCTATTTCAGTCTTTTACTGAGTAATGTTTTGAGGCAAAGGGGAAACATTGGTTTATTTAAATATTTAATAATTTAATTCATCAAGAATTTACTTCAGAATTCTGGCTTTAACAGCCAGAGCGTAGGGTTTTTTAAGCTGCAAGGAATTTACCTAGGCCAGTAAGTCACAAACACAGTGGAAAGTTGTTGCTAGTAGGGGAAAGTGTTTAAAATGTGCTGTGGCCTGCCTATGTGAAAGCTGTCTGCTTACAGCGTGTGTTCTGAGAGATTTACATGTGAATTCCAAACTTTTGGCAGTCATTTCACTTTTATCCACACTTCCCCACTATTGGTCTTCAATTGACAATGGGAGCATTTAATGCTGCTATTTTATGGAGCTCTCTTGAGGAACAATAGAAGCAGTTGTACTCTACCTATCTACCTTTCACCCCTCTGCCCCTGCCTCCCCCTTTATCTGCAGCTCCCCCCCACCCCCAGTCCTGAAGAAGGTTATACCTGAAATGTCGACTCCTCCACCTCCTGATGCTGCCTGGCTTTCTGTGTTCTTCCAGCATCCTGCCTGTTTACTTTGGATTCCAATATCTGCATTTTCTTTGTCTATAGCCAACACCAGCACACCAGGAACTGCAATAACATCTGCCTTCCACACAACTACACATTACTCCAGAGGACAAAAAGGGTGGACACAGAATGCAATAACCCTCTACTACAGGATACACAGGTAGTGCATCAGCTTCCATAACATGACAAATAACAGTACCTCAGGAGGCTCAAACTTCTGTATCAGGTCGTTGTTGACATTTACATCTTTTTGAAACACAACCTCCCTCTCTTTAGGCCAGGTGGAAATGGTCAGTGGTCATCAAGGTCATCACAAACCTGATTTTTTTCCACCACCAGCTCCTTATAGGCACTAGGGCAATCATTGAACAAGTACCAGCAAAAGTACTAAAACCTTTTGCTCTGGAGATAGCCATACCCCTAGCCAAGCTGTTTCAGTACAGCTACAACAAATACTGGCATCTACCTTACAATATAGAAAATTGCCCAGCTTTGTCCTGTCCACAAAAAATAAAGGACAAATCCATGACAGTAAAATAATGCCATATCGGTTTACTCTCAAGGATCAGTAAAGTGATGGAAGGGGTCATCATTAGTGTAACAATCTACAATAACTTGCTCACTGATAGTCACTTTGGGTTTTGCCAGGAAAGTTCAGCTCCCGACTTCATTACAGCCTTGTCACAAACATGGACAAAAAAGGTGAACTCCAGAGTGAAGTGAAAGTGACTGTCTTTGCAAAACTAAAGCCAATAAGAATCGGGTGGTGTGAGGGGAGCAAAACAACATGTTTGAGGCCATTGAAGATCAGCCCTAGGACATCTCTGCAAGAGTTTCTTCAGATGGTATCCGAGGTCCAGCCATCTTCAATTGCTTCATCAATGGCCTTCCCTCTACTGTCAGGACAGAAGTGGGATACTGATGGTGATTGCACAGTGCTCATCATCATTCATGACACCTTGGATAATGAAGCTGTCCATGTCCAAATGTAGTAAGGCTTGGACACATTCAGGCTGATAGGATGCAAGTAACATTCTTGCCAAACAAGTATCAGGCAGTGACCATCTTCAACAAAAGAGAATCTAACCGACATTCAATTGAATTACCACCACTAAATCTCCCACTATCAATATCCTGGAGGTTGCCACTGACCAGAACCTGAACTGGATTAACCTTATATATTAGCTACAGGATCGGTGCTGAGTCCACTACTTTTTGTCATTTACATAAATTATTTGGATGTGAACACAGGAGGTATAGTTAGTAAGTTTGTAGATGACACCAAAATTGGAGGTGGAGTGGACAATAAAGAAGGTAACCTGAGAGTACAATGGGATGTTGATCAGATGGGCCAATGGGCTGGGAGTGGCAGATGGAGTGACAAATGGCAGATGGTGAAGTAGACGGTAGATAGGATAGTGAAGAAGATGTTTGGTACACTTGCCTATATTAGTCAGTGCATTCTTCAAGAGTTTGGAGGGTATCTTGTGGCTGTACATGAGTTAGTCCACTTTTGAAATAGTGCATGCAATTCTGGTCTTCCAACCATAGGATGTTATGAACCTTGAAAGGGTTCAGGAAAGATTTGCAAGGATTTTGCTCGGGTTGGAGGGTTTGAGCTATATGGAGAGGCTGAGGGGTGACCTTATAGAGGTCTATAAAAATTTTGAAGGGCATGGATAGGATAAATACACAAGGTCTTTTCCCCAGGGTGACAGAGTCCAAAACTAGAGGGCATGGGTTCAGGGTGAGAGGGGAAAGATATAAAAGGGACCTCAGAGGCAACTTTTTCAAGCAGAGGCTGGTGCACGTATAGAATGAACTGCCAGAGGAAGTGGTGGAAGCTGATACAATAACAACATTTAAAAGGTATCTGGATAGGTATATGAATAGGAAGGTTTATAGGAATATGGACCAAATGCTGGCAAAAGGGATTGATTAATTTAAGATAGCTAGTCGGCATGAATGAGTTAGACTAAAGAGTCTTATTTCCATGCTGTGTATCTCTATGACTCTATATACAGTGGCTATAAGTCATGGTCAGATGCTGGGAATTTTCAGGGAATAATGGTAATTCCTTGAAGACAGGAAGAGAGAGATTTAAATCATGTTTTTTAAAAATTATATTCTTGTTTAATTTTGTTTTTCTGTGGACTATTACTGGATTTTAACATGACCACTATTTCTGATATATTTCAGAAACGTTCATCTATTACCAGTCCAAAATCAATGGTCATCACCTTCTGGAATGTGACACTCTTTGCATTGTATGAATATTCCAGAAAAACAAAAACCAGTAGATGAAATATTTACCTCAGTCAACAAGGAGACCATCAAACCCATTATTACCTTACTAGATACATATTTACCTGCTACAAAACAATCTGACTTGGGCCATCAAATCCACCTTCCTCACTGAGATTCGCAACCTAACGTCCTATGACTTCATAGTCAAATGACTGAAACTGGTAGTTTGTTTGAATCAATTTTGACTATATAGCTTTGAATTTGGAACATTACAGTGCAGTACAGGCCCTTTGGCCCTTGATGTTGCGCCAAAGAGTAACTCACCCAGATCCATTCCCCTACCCTATATTTACCCGTGACTAATGCACCTAGCCTACACATCACTGAACACTAGGGGCACTTTAGCATGGCCAATTCACTTACATTGCACATCTTTGGATTGTGGGAGAAAACAGCAGCACCCAGAGGAAACTCACACAGACATAGGGAGAATGTGCAAACTCCACACAGAGTCGCCCAAGGCTAGAATGGAACCTGGGTCTCAGACATTGTGAGGCAGCAGTGCTAACCACTGAACCACCGTGCCACCCTTTGACCTCTTTTCTTTTATTCTTGTGGGACGTGGGCGTCACTGGTTAGCAAACGTTTATTAGCCAACATTATTGCCCTTGAGAAGCTGATGGTGAGCTGTCTTTTTGAACCTCTGTAGTCCATGTGCTGTAGGTTTATCCACAATGTCCTTAGGGAGGGAATGCCAGGACTTTATCAGTCAGTCTGTAATACCAGAAGAGTAAGCAACTCCAGGATTAGCTAAATGCATGCCTCAGATCTCAATATTTCTCAAAAGTTTGTGGGAAGAAACCTGTGTTTTCCTGTTAAATGTACCAATACTTAGCTTACAACCACTATACCGTCACCATTATTTGAATGTATCTGTGCTTCTGTGAAAAAAACTGCTGTGCATAGCCAATAGAAAAAAAGTCTTAACTGGAAACTGACTTATTGGACTCTCTCATACGCATTAACAAATTCTGATATATTTGATTTTAAGTCATTTGTGACTTGTTTATTTCAATTCCTATAAGATATAATAAATGGGAACAGGAGTAAGCTGTTCGAATTCTCAAGCCTGCTCTGCCATTTAATAGGAAAATGGCTGATCCAAAACTACTCATATCCACTTTCCTGCCCTTTCCTCACAACCCTTGACTGCCTTATTGATCAAGAATCTATCTATTTCAGCCTAAATATACATAATGGTTTTGCCCCCTCGGCTCTCTGTGGCAAAGAGTTCCAAAGTCTTACAACCCTCTTAAGGGAAGAAATTATCCTCATTTCAATCTTAAACTGGTGCCTCTTTTTTTCTGAGACTACCCATATGGAGGAACATCCTCTTAGCATTTATCCTGTCAAGCTTCTTAAGAATCCTGTATGTCTTAATGGGATCACCTATCATTCTTCAAAGTTCAAACAGAAAAGCCCCAGCCTATTTCATCTTTTCTCTTTCTTCTCTTTTTTGGATGTATGTGTTTGTGCGTATGCTGCATACCATTCCTCAGATTGCAGTAATAATTAGAAAAGTAATTTAATGCAATAATAATCTCTCGTTTGCTTTGACCTTAAAGAACTTGCTATGTATCATTTTAAATTGGGCTTCACATTCTTAGTTTGAGAAAACACATCACGGCTAATTTTAAAAGGAAAAGAAAAAACAATTTAAAAATACATATCTGATTGGGACATAAGTTGACAGTGAAAATTATTCAATGCACCTCTCCCTCTTGTCTGTTCTTACCTCCTGACTTCGCAAAGTCTGTCCAACAGCTACAAGGCACAAATCAAGAGTATGATAACATCCTCTCATTTGTTTGGATAAGCACGGTTCCAGAAACACTCAAGAAGTTCACCACCACCCAGGACAAAGCAGCCAATAGATTTTAGCAGCCCAATCACAGCACCATTCATTCTCTTTAACACCAATGCACAGCATAGGAATGTGTACCACCTACTTGATGCACTGCACAAACTCACTAAGGCTCCTCAGCTAATGAACTATATGGACGGCACGGTGGCACAGTGGTTAGCACTGCTGCCTCACAGTGCCAGAGACCCGGGTTCAGTTCCCGCCTCAGGCAACTGTCTGTGTGCACATTCTCCCTGTGTCTGCTTGGGTTTCCTCTGGGTGCTCTGGTTTCCTCCCACAGTCCAAAAATGTGCAGGTTATGTGAATTGGCCATGCTAAATTGCCTGTACTGTTAGATGAAAGGGTAAGTGTAGGGGAATGCATCTGGGTAGGTTGCTCTTCGGAGGGTCGACGTGGACTTGTTCACAGGCCCCGAACTCACAAACCTCCCAACTCGGAGAAGGGCATTAGATGCATGGGAACAGTGTTAGCTGTAAGGTCCTGTTGAAGCCACTCGCCAGCCTCACTTGGAAATATTCACTATTCCTTCACTGTTATATTGTGTCAAAATTTTGAAAACCCATTCAGCACCTGGAACATCACTTTGGAGAACTGTACCCCATGTGAGCTGCAGTGGGTCAACAAATCAATTCACTGCTGGCTTCACAGGGGCAATTATGGATGGGAATAATTGCAAGCCCAACCAGAACTTAAGAAATAATTTTAAAATGCTAAATCTGCATATTATTCGCACAGTCAAAAATTCTTCCATCACATAAACACTTTTTCCTCACCCTAATCGTACTGTTCGCCCAAAGTTCAGTATTGATTTGGCAAATGGAATACAAAACTGAAGGTGCAACAGAAAGTTACAATAAAATGCTTGTTACATGGAAATATTAAAATATATAATGAGTTTTGAGAAGATTTGTAGCTCAGGTTGAGATTTTGAATGTAGGTTTGCTCGCTGAGCTGAAAGGTTCATTTCCAGGTGTTTTGTTACTTTACTAGGTGACATCTGCAGTGAACCTCATGCGAAACAATGCTGAAAATTCCTGCTTTCTATTTATATGTTTGGGTTTCTTTGGGTTGGTGATGTCATTTCCTGTGATGAAGTCACTCCCTGGTTCCTTTTCTCAGGGTAGATGGGGTCTAACTCGATGTGAGAATATTAGTGAGAGAGGGTCATGTCTTTTTGTGGCTATTTGGTGTTCATGTATCCCGGTGGCTAGTTTTCTGCCTGTCTGTCCAATGTAGTGTTTGTTACAGTCCTTGCACGGTATTTTATTAATTACGTTAGTTTTGCTCATTGTCTGTATAGATTAGATTACTTACAGTGTGGAAACAGGCCCTTCAGGGCCTGTGAACAAGTCCACGTCGACCCTCCGAAGAGCAACCTACCCAGATGCATTCCCTTACATTTACCCTTTCATCTAACAGTACAGGCAATTTAGCATGGCCAATTCACATAACCTGCACATTTTTGGACTGTGGGAGGAAACCAGAACCCCCGGAGGAAACCCAAGCAGACACGAGGAGAATGTGCAAACATTCCACACAGACAGTTGCCTGAGGCGGGAACTGAACCCGGGTCTCTGGCGCTGTGAGACAGCTGTGCTAACCACTGTGCCACCATGCGTCCATATAGTTCATTAGCTGCTGTTTTAGTGTGCTGGTGGGTTTGAGCCCACCAACACACTAAAACAGCAGCTAATGAACTTGAAAGACCCTATATAGACAATGAGCAAAACTAACTTTATTTATAAAATACCGTGCAAGGACTGTAACAAACACTACATTGGGCAAACAGGCAGAAAACTAGCCACCAGGATTACATGAACATCAACTAGCCACAAAAAGACATGACCCTCTCTCACTCGTATCCTCACATACCGATGAGGAAGGACACCACTTTGACTGGGACAATACATCCATCCTAGGTCAAGCCAAACAAAGACACACACGAGAATTCCTAGAAGCATGGCATTCCAACCAGAACTCTATCAACAAACACATCAAATGAGACCCCATCTACCACCCCCTGAGAAAAGGAACAGGGAGTGACTTCATCACAGGAAATAACATCACCACAGGAAATGACATCACCAACTCAAAGAAACCCAAACATATAAATAGAAAGCAGGAATTTTCAGCATTGCTTCGCAAGAGATCCACTGAAGATGTTACCTAGTAAAGTAACGAAACACCTGGAAATGAACCTTTCAGCTCAGCGAGCAAATCTACATCTAAAATATATAATGTTGACATCATTATAAACATCCAAGTGAAACAAGTAAGCCTTCCCCTTCTGCTTTCTGCTACTTCTATCTCTGACTGCTCTAGCAGACCTTGAGGCAGGCTGCTGTGACAGCTGGAAATAGGTAAACATTTGTTAAACAAAAGATATTAAGGGATATGTGCCAAAGGATGGTTTCTGGAGTTAGGCCACAAATCAGCCATCATCTCACTGAATGGTGGAACAGGCTCAAGGAGCTAAATGACCCACTCCTGTTCCTATGTTTCTCTGAGTACCTTGGCCACCATCCTCTGGAGTTTGAAGTCTATGAGGGCCTCATGAAAGAATGCACCAGCTGCAGCCTGGGGCAGAGGCAGAATGTGAGTCTCTGAGGGGTTGGAGAAAGGAATGAGAAGTGGGAACACCTTGAGAAGAATTCCCATTTCCATGTGCTCTTTGTCTAAATTCTGTTTCGTTCACGAGTAGTTCACTATTCACTGTTCTACTGTTCACTAGTAGGCAGCAACTAGAGAACACTTGGTTTCACTTTACAAAGGCATTGAATGGCCAAACTGAAGCTTTCCTCTATTCTGTTTAAAGTGACCTTTCTGACCTTGGATCAGAGAAAGCAGAAGGGATTGCCTGCTGCAAGTTGTTCCCCACAGACGTGACCATGCTTCCAACAGAGGTGAAAGGCAGTGCAAATGTCCAAGTTGTCACTGGTATATGAGATGGTATCTGGACTACTGTCGTATGTCATAGAGTCATACAGCATGGAAACAAACCCTTTGGTCTGACTAGTCCACTCTGATCATATTCCTAAACTAAACTAGTCTTACTTGCCTGCATTTAGCCCATTTTTCTCCAAACCTTTCCTATTTATGTACTTGTCCAAATGTCTCTTAAATGTTGAAATTATACCAGCATCCACCACCTCTTCAGTCCACACATTGTAACCCATAAGGTCACCTCTCTCTGTTCTACAACACTATGTCTGCAAGTTGTGGTCATGTTCGCAACTCACTCACTATCCTGACATGGAAATATATCGCTGTTCATTCAGGGTCACTGGGTCAATATCCTGGAATTACCTCTCTAATAGCATTGTGCAGCACATGGACTCCAGCAATTCAAGAAGTCAGCTCACCATCACCTTCTCAAGGGCAACAAGGGATGAGCAATAGATATTGGCCCAGCCTTTGACACCCATAACCTATGACTAAAAAGAAAATACTAATTATATGTAGTTAACAGGAATGTGATCCTTACTGTTAGGTCTAGCCTATCAGTCTCCTGTGAAACCATCAGGTTAGACTTCACAGTTAGGCCCACATTCCTGTTAGCTACATGGAAATTAGTGCTGGAAAACAACTGGAACTAAAGGTGTCAACTCTTTCCAATAACAATCCTTTATACCCTAATGGGTGAGTTTATTGGATGAAGTCAGTTAACTGTTTCAGTTACTAATTAGGGCTTTTGCCCGAAATATCGATTTTCCTGCTCCTCAGATGCTGTCTGACTTGCAGTACTTTTCCAGCACCACTCTAATCTAGACTCTGGTTTCCAGCATCTGCAGTCCTCACCTTTGCCTATCTGAGATAACAGTTATGGCATTTATGGTAGAGAAGGCTGTAGTGATTACAAAGAGGTCAGCCAGGTGGACTTCATAAAATATGAGTTCCCTGATTGGGGCTGTTAATAGGAGCCTTGGCTGAAAGATATAAACAGGAGTTTCAGAGGTTCTGTTCACTTTGAGAGCTGGCACTGAGGAAGCCAGATCACTGTCAAGGTATAAATAAAGGGAGACTTGATGACAGGATACCAGCCTCTGTAGAATTATTTCAGTGGCAACAAGAGAAAAGCACACTCCTGAAGAGATTCATTCGCAACAGTTGTCTATGAGTTGGGGTAAGCATTTCTGGCATCATGCTGTTATCAAGGAAGCTTCACTTGTTTGAACTTGTCGACTAAGACTGGGCCCAGGACATAGGAAGAATGGGTTCTTTTTTCCAGGACAGATCCAGATTCCAATGTCTGGGTAACCTAGGTGGGATCCAGAGTTAAGTATGTGTGATTCAAATCCCAGGAACTGGCATGTGTCCAGATTGTAATCCAGATCCCAGAGGGTATTTGTGTGTGATTTGGAATAGGGCCTTCATCCTAATTGATCTGATTGTGATTTGGATCTGGTGTGTGGGCTGGTGATCTGGGTGTAATCTGGAAGCAGCCTTACCTGTCTCTTGACTGACCAAGGTGTGGTCTAGATTTCAGCATCAGGATGATCATGATGTGATCCAAATCATGTCCTGTTCCTGACTGATCAGACTGTCATCCTGATGTAACCTTTCTCTGATCATGGTGTGTCCTCTCTGTGATCCAGTGTGATCCTGGTATGACAGAGCTATGATCCTGATTTAGTTGAAAATGTGTTGCTGGTTAAAGCACAGCAGGTTAGGCAGCATCCAAAGAATAGGAAATTCGACGTTTCGGGCATAAGCCCTTCATCAGGAATGAGGAGAGAGTGCCAGGCAGGCTAAGATAAAAGGTAGGGAGGAGGGACTTGTGGGAGGGGCGATGGAGATGTGATAGGTCTCCATCGCCCCTCCCCAAGTCCCTCCTCCCTACCTTTTATCTTAGCCTGCCTGGCACCCTCTCCTCATTCCTGGTGAAGGGCTTATGCCCGAAATGTCGAATTTCCTATTCCTTGGATGCTGCCTGACCTGCTGTGCTTTAACCAGCAACACATTTTCAACTGTGATCTCCAGCATCTGCAGACCTCACTTTTTACCCTATGATCCTGATTTAACCTATGATTCTAGTGTGATGAGATTGTGATCCAGATGTAATGAGGCTGTGATCTAGTGTGATGGGGTGTGATCCTGGTGTGATGGGGCTGTGAACCTGGTTTGATAGTGGTGTGATCCAGTGTGAATATGCTGTGCTCCCATGGTGATGGGCTTGTGATTCAGTGTGAACAGGCTGTACTCTTGGGTGTGACTGGACTGTGACCCAGTGTGATAAAGCTGTGATGGGATTATGATCAAGTGTAAAAAGACTGTAATCCTGGTGTAATCAGCTGTGATCCAGTGTGATCAGGCTGTGATTGCATGTGAAGAGGATGTGATCCTGGTGTAATTGGGTTGTGATCCAGTGCAATCAGGCTGTGATCCTGGTGTAACCACAGTGTGATCAGGCTATAACGTGGTGTAACCTCACTGTGATCCAGTGTGATCAGGCTGTGATCCTGACGTAGGGGGTTCTAGATTAGAGTGGTGCTGGAAAAGTACAGCAGGTCAGGCAGCATCTGAGGAGCAGGAAAATAGACATTTCGAGCAATAGCCCTTCATCAGGAATGAAGGCAGGGAGCCTCCAGGATGGAAAGATAAATGGGAGGGGGTGGGGCTTGGGAGAAGGTAACCAAGAGTACAATAGGGGAATGAAGGAGGGGATTAAGGTGATAGGTCAGAGAGGAGGATGGAGCGGATAGGTGGGAATGAGGATTAGCAGGTAGGACTGGTCATCAGGATGGTGATGAGCTGGACGGTTGGAACTGGAGTAAGGTGGGGGAAGGGAAAATGAGGAAACTATCCTGATGTAACCTCGCTTTGATCCTGTGACCACAGTCATGGGTAAACTTAGGGTAGGGGAATCGGTCTGAGTGGGTCACTTTACGGAGAGTCGGTGTGGACTTAGTGGGCCTAATGGCCTGTTTCCATACTGTAGGGAATCAAGTCTAAACCTCACTGTGATCCAGTGTGATCAGGGGCTGTGATTGCGGTGTAACCTCGCTGTGATCCCAGTGTAACCTCGCTATGATCCAGTGCAAACAGGCTGTGATCCTGATATAACCTCGCCGTGATCCAGTGTGCTCAGACTGTGATCCAGTGTGATCAGATTGTGATCCCAGTGTAACCTTGCTGTGATCCAGTGCGAACAGGCCGTGATCCTAATGTAACCTCGCTGTGATCCAGTGTGCTCAGACTGTGATCCAGTGTGATCAGGCTGTGATCCCAGTGTAATCTCGCTGTGATCCAGTGTGATCAGGCTGTGATCCAGTGTGATCAGGCTGTGATCCCGGTGTAACCTTGCTATGATCCAGTGCGAACAGGCCGTGATCCTGATGTAATCTCGCTGTGATCCAGTGTGCTCAGGCTGTGATCCAGTGTGATCAGGCTGTGATCCTGGTGTAACCTCGCTGTGATCCAGTGTGCTCAGGCTGTGATCCAGTGTGCTCAAGCTGTGATCCTGGTGTAACCGTACTGTGATCAAGCGTGATCAGGATGTGATCCCGGTGTAATCTCACTGTGATCCAGTGTGCTCAGGCTGTGATCCCGGTGTAACATAGAGCATAGAACAATACAGTGCAGAACAGGCCCTTCAGCCCTTGATGTTGCACCGACCTGTGAACTATTCTCAGCTCGTTCCGCTACACTATCCCAAAATCATCCATGTGCTTATCTAAGGATTGTTTAAATCTCCCTAATGTGGCTGAGTCGACTACATTAGCAGATATGACATTCCACACCCTTACCACTCTCTGCGTAAAGAACCTGCCTCTGACAAATGTCTTAAATCTATCACCCCTCAATTTGTAGTTATGCCCCTTGTACATGCTGACGTCAGCATGCTAGGAAAAAGACTTTCACTGTCCACCTTATCTATTCCTCTAATCATCTTGTATGTCTCTATCAAATTCCCTCTTAGCCTCCTTCTTGCCAATGAGAACAGGTTCAAGTCTCTCAGCCTTTCCTCATAAGACCTTCCCTCCAGACCAGGCAACATCCTGGGAAATCTCCTCTGTACGTTTTCCAATGCTTCCACATCCTTCGCAAAATATGGGGACAAGAACTGTACACTGTATTCCAAGTGTGGCCACACCAATGTTTTGTATAGTTGCAGCATAATATTCTGGCTCCGGAACTCAATCCCTCTACCAATGAAACCTAACACAATGTATGCTTCCTTAACAGCACTATCCACCTGGGTGGCAACTTTCAGGGATCTATGTACATGGACTCCAAGATCCCTCTGCACATCCACACTACCAAGAATCTTTCCATTGACTCAGTAGTCTGCCTTCGTGTTATTCTTCCCTAAGTGCATCACCTCACAATTAGCTGCATTGAACTACATTTGACACCTCTCAGCCCAATTGTGCAGTTTATCCGAGTCCTCCTGCAACCTGTAACATTCTTCCAAACTGTCCACTACTCCACCGACTTTAGTGTCATCTGAAAATTTACTAAACCCTCCACCTGTTCCTGCAGCTAAGTCATTTATAAAAATGACAAACAGCAGTGGTCCCAAAACAGATCCTTGTGGCAAGGATCGCCTTGTGGCAACCTCGCTGTGATCCAGTGTGATCAGGCTGTGATCCCGGTGTGATCAGGCTGTGATCCAGTGAGATCAGGCTGTGATCCAGTGTGACCATGCTATGATGCTGATTTAACCTTCCTGTGATCCAGTATGATCAGGCTGTGATCCGGTGTGATCAGATTGTTATCCCAGTGTGATCAGGCTGTGATCCCAGTGTGATCAGGCTGTGATCCTGGTGTGATCAGGCTGTGATCCTGGTGTGATCCCGGTGTGATCCAGTGTGATCAGGCTGTGATCCAGTGAGATCAGGCTGTGATCCTGGTGTGATCAGGATGAGATCCAGTGTGATCAGGCTGTGATCCCGGTGTGATCAGGCTGTTATCCCAGTGTGACCAGGCTGTGACCCCGATGTATCATCAGTGTGATCAAGCTGTGATCCCGGTGTGATCAGGCTGTGATCCCGGTGTGATCAGGCTGTGATCCAGTGTGATCAGGCTGTGATCCTGGTGTGATCAGGCTGTGATCCCGGTGTGATCCAGTGTGATCAGGCTGTGATCCCGGTGTGATCAGGCTGTGATCCAGTGTGATCAGGCTGTGATCCTGGTGTGATCAGACTGTGATCCCGGTGTGATCAGGCTGTGATCCTGGTGTCATCAGGCTGTGATCCCGGTGTGATCAGGCTGTGATCCCGGTGTGATCTGGCTGTGATCTCGGTGTGATCAGGCTGTGATCCTGGTGTGATCTGGCTGTGATCCTGGTGTCATCAGGCTGTGATCCTGGTGTGATCAGGTTGTGGTTGAGTGTGATCCGGCTGTGATCTAGTGAGAACAGGCTGTGATCCAGTGTGATCAAGCTGTGATCCTGATGTGATCAGGCTGTGATCCCAGTGTGATCAGGCTGTGGTCGAGTGTGATCCGGCTGTGATCTACTGAGAACAGGCTGTGATCCCAGTGTAATCTTGCTGTGATCCCGGTGTGATCAGGCTGTGATCCAGTGTGATCAGGCTGTGATCCCGGTGTGACCAGGCTGTGCTCCCGGTGTGATCAGGCTGTGATCCAGTGTGATCAGGCTGTGATCCCGGTGTGACCAGGCTGTGCTCCCGGTGTGATCAGGCTGTGATCCAGTGTGATCCAATGTGATCAGGCTGTGATCCCGGTGTGACCAGGCTGTGATCCCGGTGTGATCAGGCTGTGATCCAGTGTGATCAGGCTGTGATCCAGTGTGACTAGGCTGTGATCCCGGTGTGATCAGGCTGTGATCCCGGTGTGATCAGGCTGTGATCCAGTGTGGTCAGGCTGTGATCCCAGTGTGACCAGGCTGTGATCCCGGTGTGATCAGGCTGTGATCCAGTGTGATCTGCCTGTGATCCCGGTGTGACCAGGCTGTGATCCAGTGTGATCAGGCTGTGATCCCGGTGTGATCAGGCTGTGATCCTGGAGTGATCAGGCTGTGATCCAGTGTGATCAGGCTGTGATCCCGGTGTGACCAGGCTGTGATCCCGGTGTGATCAGGCTGTGATCTAGTGTGATCAGGCTGTGATCCAGTTGACCAGGCTGTGATCCCGGTGTGATCAGGCTGTGATCCAGTGTGACCAGGCTGTGATCCAGTGTGACCAGGCTGTGACCCCGGTGTGATCAGGCTGTGATCCCGGCGTGATCAGGCTGTGATCCCGGCGTGATCAGGCTGTGATCCAGTGTGATCAGGCTGTGATCCCGGAGTGATCTGGCTGTGATCCCGGTGTGATCAGGCTGTGATCCCGGCGTGATCAGGCTGTGATCCAGTGTGATCAGGCTGTGATCCCGGAGTGATCAGGCTGTGATCCCGGTGTGATCAGGCTGTGATCCAGTGTGGTCAGGCTGTGATCCCAGTGTGATCAGGCTGTGATCCCGGTGTGATCAGGCTGTGATCCAGTGTGATCAGGCTGTGATCCTGGTGTGATCAGGCTGTGATCCCGGTGTGATCCAGTGTGATCAGGCTGTGATCCCGGTGTGACCAGGCAGTGATCCTGGTGTGACCAGGCTGTGATCCCGGTGTGATCAGGCTGTGATCCAGTGTGATCAGGCTGTGATCCCGGTGTGACCAGGCTGTGATCCCGGTGTGATCAGGCTGTGATCCAGTGTGATCAGGCTGTGATCCAGTGTGATCAGGCTGTGATCCCGGTGTGACCAGGCTGTGATCCATTGTGACCAGGCTGTGATCCAGTATGATCAGGCTGTGATCCCGGTGTGACCAGGCTGTGATCCCGGTGTGACCAGGCTGTAATCCCGGTGTGACCAGGCTGTGATCCCGGTGTGACCAGGCTGTGATCCGGTGTGACCCAGTGTGATCTGCCTGTGATCCAGTGTGACCAGGCTGTGATCCAGTGTGACCAGGCTGTGACCCCGGTGTGATCAGGCTGTGATCCCGGCGTGATCAGGCTGTGATCCAGTGTGATCAGGCTGTGATCCCGGAGTGATCAGGCTGTGATCCCGGTGTGATCAGGCTGTGATCCAGTGTGGTCAGGCTGTGATCCCAGTGTGATCAGGCTGTGATCCCGGTGTGATCAGGCTGTGATCCAGTGTGATCAGGCTGTGATCCTGGTGTGATCAGGCTGTGATCCCGGTGTGATCCAGTGTGATCAGGCTGTGATCCCGGTGTGACCAGGCAGTGATCCTGGTGTGACCAGGCTGTGATCCCGGTGTGATCAGGCTGTGATCCAGTGTGATCAGGCTGTGATCCCGGTGTGACCAGGCTGTGATCCCGGTGTGATCAGGCTGTGATCCAGTGTGATCAGGCTGTGATCCCGGTGTGACCAGGCTGTGATCCAGTGTGATCAGGCTGTGATCCAGTATGATCAGGCTGTGATCCCGGTGTGACCAGGCTGTGATCCAGTGTGACCAGGCTGTGATCCAGTGTGACCAGGCAGTGATCCCGGTGTGACCAGGCTGTGATCCCGGTGTGACCAGGCTGTAATCCCGGTGTGACCAGGCTGTGATCCCGGTGTGACCATGCTGTGATCCTGGTGTGACCCAGTGTGATCTGCCTGTGATCCAGTGTGACCAGGCTGTGATCCGGTGTGACCCAGTGTGATCTGCCTGTGATCCAGTGTGACCAGGCTGTGATCCTGGTGTGACCCAGTGTGATCTGCCTGTGATCCAGTGTGACTGTGCCGTTGCTGTCAATAAAGTTGGTTGTGTAGGAGCTGGAGCGGCGCGTGCGCGCGGCCCCGGGCGGGATGGTGGGCTCCCTGCTCTGTTTCATCCTGGCGCCGCTGGCCCGGCTCCTCGGCCGGATCACAGGTCAGGTCTGGGTGCGGGGGGCAGCGCGGCCCTCTCTGAGGGCGGCGGGGGCGGTGTGGCATGGAAGCGAGTGCAGGCTCCGCCGGGCTCTGAGGCGGCCAGTGCCCCCCGCGAGCAGAGCGCGGGACCGGGGGGCGTGAGCGCGAGACCGCGGAGACCTGGCGCCCCGTTACCCGGAAACGGGGGCAGGCGGTTACCCCGGGCGCTGAGCGACTCCCTGGCCCCAGGGCCTTTCCCCGCCCAGGTGTAATTGGGTGTCTTTCTGTCGTCCCTCAAGCTTCAGCTTCTCTGTCACTGGGTCATGACATCTCCCCTGTCCAGGTTGTGTCAGGCCCAGTGTTTGTGGGCATGTCCCTAACACCACCCCAGGCTGCAGTCTGAGCCAGCCTCTCTCGCCTGTGCCTTTTTACACCTGCCCATGTCAGTGAGGTGGAAACTTGGCTGGCACATGGCTCACAGGGGAGCACGGAAATGAGCAAGAGAGCCACTGCTCAGCCATCCCCACAGTGGACAGTGTTCTTTATCCAAAGGTTTGCAGACTCAACTCCTAACATGGAGGATGTATTGTGGGCCAATGCTTCTGTGTGGCTGGAGAGGAATGTTATATTGTGGGAGTTTGAGCTTTTTGGATAAGCTGCAACCCTGTTAGTGCTCACCTGGCCAAGGAAGGGTCAGGAGAACTCTCTCTCTGGTGTCCTGGCCATCACATCTGACAATCCATGCCTAAAACCAGTGGTCACTTAAGTTATTGTGTTTATGGGGACTTTATTTCACGTTTCTAACATCATAAAAGTGACTCTTTCATGAGTGCTTTGGGATATCCTGAGGTAGTGGAAAGTGCTATAAAAATGCAAGCCCATTTTTATTTGCTTGCAGGGCATGATAGTAGCATGGCAGTAGTAAAGGGCTGGGCTGGTGATCTGCCATCCTGGCAGTTAGAGTACAAAAATTGTTCACAAATCTGGAATGGAAAAACTTCGTGTGATGGTTGTTTAGCTACAGAGTGGTGGGTATGTGGAATGAACTGCCAGTGGTGGTAGTAGAGTCTGAGAAATTAAGGACATTTAAGCAACCGCTGGAGAAGCACAGGGGTGACAGTAAGTTGAGGGGTGTGTAGCTTTGATTGATCTTAGATTAAGTTAAATGCTCAGCACACCATCGTAGGCTAAATGACCTATACTGTGCTGTACTGTTCTATGTTCTAACACTGTCAGTAAAATGAAATCAAGCTCACCTATATCCTTTAGAAAAGAAATTCTGCTGCCCTTATCATCTTTGCTTAGAAGTGTTTCCAGATTTGTGGTACTTGGTTGGCCTTAACTGCCATTTGACGTGACCTAGAAAGTTACTCAGTTGTATTTTAATGATTATTAAATATGAATTTCACTGTCATGTTTTCAAGGGCAATTGGGGATTGGCAATGAATATTGACTTTGTTAGGAATGTCATATGTTGTGAATTAATTTAAACAAAAACACTACTAAGCCAGTTTCAGGACAACATCATTGTGTTGATTGCTAACATGCTAAATTCCATAACATAGTCAGGGGGACGTCATGACCCCAGGAACTACAGCAGTTGAAGAAGTAGATTCAGCACTTTCTTTAGACAGTTACACTGGCTAGAGTTGTGATCTTGCAACATTAAATGTATTTTGTTTAACAGAGTTACCTTTACCGAAGGGTGATAGAAATGAATACTTGTCAAACTGAGAGGCAAGAGTTAGAGGATATCTTTGCCAAAAAGGCAGATTTTAATAAGATTTTAAAGGTGTTGGGGTTGAGGATTGTAAGTTCCAAGTTTAGGATTCCAGGCTGATTCGGTAACCTCTACTAAAGGTGGAGTGAAAGGAAACGTTCACACACAAAGCCATTAGTTTTAAAAGCTGCCGATTACAGTCTGGAGAAAACTGGGTCTCCCTCTCCAAGATTTATTTCTTTTCATTATGTCAGCATACAAGGATGCACTGTAGGTCAGTGAGGATGCAGGTGATGCATGAGAATTGGAAGAGTGCAGGGTGACTAGAATTTGAACATACAAGGAGAAGTGTTGGAGGCTGCAGTTGAGAACAATGGCAAAAATTTTTCACCCAGGTATTAGTGGCTTTGTTTGTGAGGCAAAGGCAGTGGATGTCTTTGGGTGAAGGGGTAGTGGTTAGGAGATCGCAGTCCGGGTGGAGTTGGAAATGCAAGTACCCAATATTCTGGTGGTATTTTGCATGTCTTTGATTCATTCCAAAGTGGCAGGGAAAGAGGTAGAATCACTGGGAAAATGGTGGGTGTTTTCTTTTGCAAGACCTGAAGTGATGGTTTTGGTACATGTCAACTTTGCATATCTTTAACACTCCTGCCTTTGAATTGGAGCCTGTGGCTTCAAAACCCAAAGAGAGTAGAGCAGAGATACTGGTTAACCATTATCACTGGCCTCTCTGGGATTATAGATATGGGTGTGTGGAACAAGGTTTTCTGAATGGAGAGCATTAAATGATGAAAAAGCATAACACTTTTTAACTTTATACTAGTCTGCAGTGAGGGAATATCGCATTGTTAAAAGTGTTGTCTTCAAGGTGCTGTAATGTGGAGGTGCCAATGTTGGATTGGGTTGGATCAAGTTTAAAAATTGCACGTAACCAGCTTATAGTCCAACAGGTTTATTTGGAAGTATAAGCTTTCGTAACGCTGCTCCATCATCAGATAGCTGGTGGGACAGGATCTCAAGACACAGATTTTATAGTAAAAAATCAAAGTGTCATGCAATTGATGCAAAGTATTGAACAAACTTAGAGTACCGTTAAGTCTTTAATCGCTTAGAATGGGAATCAAGGTTTCGAGTGGTCAATATGTAAATCCCAGAACTTCTTTAAAGAGGTAACTTAGGTTTATTTTTTTTAAAAGTGACATCTCAGTTCAGATAATGTATTAAAGACACAAGGTTACAGTCTGCCTGTATTCCATGCTTGAGTCAGACTGGTTTTATTTCCAAAATAGGAATTTATAAAATTCACGTGGACTGACTGCCTACAGATTATGTGCTTTTGGAACAAAATGAATCTGCAAATGCAGAATGTTTATATAAATACAGCAAGTTATTTTAATTTTTTTTTCTGTCAGGCCCTTACATTGAGGATGACTCTTCAGGGGAATGTTCAACAGCATCATTATTGGAAAGTGACAGACTATCTGATGGAGATTCTGCTCCACGGCTACCACTTAGCAAAGACCAGACTGCTTTGCTTCAGGATTGGTTTCGGGAGAAGCCAGGTGAACCTTCAAAAGGGGAATCAACAGGGGAGACACCAGTGAGTGTTGACATGGAGAAAAAGACCCAGGATCAACCATCAGAGAGCTGGGAGGTGGAAGAGGCCACCATGGCATGGCAGCAAACTAAAAATGTGCCAACATTGTCCCAGCAGTCAGAACAGTGGCAGGCTGCTGCTGTAGAGGGTATCAATCAGGACCAGAGTATTGTGGGATGGCAGTTGACCTCTACATCTGAGACTGTCACAGGCTGGCCCACATTGTCAACCCAAGGACTGAAGGCTGAAACTGCAGGTTGGACACCATCACCTGCTCAGAATATGGGTGGGTTTGAGCTCCCAACAGGCTGGCAGTTTCAACCTCGGCAGCATGATAGCCAGCGTGGTGGTATTATGGAATGGCAATTGATGCCAGCACACATGAATGAGCCAGTTGCAACTACAGGGTGGCAGTTTCCCACTCTGTTGGATGTGAATGCAGCAGCAAACGACCTGTGGCAGTTTCAAAGTGAAGGCAATCTTGAAATGGGCACAGACCCGTATCAAGGTAAGGACAGTGAATGATTGAATAATGCCTCTCAACTAGAGACCACTTTTATTGAATCACCAAAGTACCCATGTAAGTGAGATTGTTGTAGGATACTGCTGCTGTTTCATAATTTTGGTGTAACTAGAGTCCGTTTATGGTGGATATTCATATTCCATCAGGCCACCAATATTGCAGTTCTTTTATCTTTTTATGTTAGCTATTCTGCTCAGATCCCACATTATGGAGTCATACAGCACGCTAATCTCACTTGTGTCCCCTTTGCTTTTGCCTACCCTATACCAATATAAATGATTTCAAATACCAGTAGACTGGTATCTTGCTGTGCACTCCCAGAACATACATTACTGTTGAGGCAAATTCAATTTGTATTCTATCAGAGTGAGTCTTGGGTTCGGAAGCACCAACTTATTTCAATGAAATTTTTTAAAAAAATGCTTAGTACTTAGACGTGGTACAGATAGTTCTTCTATAATGCAATGGTTACATTCTTGTGCAACCCTGCATTATAAAAAAGTTACATTTTAGAAACAGTGCTTCAAGTGGTGGTGATGTAATCACATTACAGCCAACACACATTTTAAAGGTTCATGCTTTAGAAGCAGTATCCCCAATTAATGAATTGCATTACAGCAAATTCACGTTAACAAAATGTACGTTATAGCAAAACGACCTGTATATGTAAACTTTGCATGCTTCGCAATAGATGTGAAAACACAACCAAAATACATGCCCCATGGGGAGGCGATGGCCTAATGGTATTATCACTCAACTGTTAATCCAGAAACTCAACTGATGTTCTGGGGATGGGGGTTCAACTCCCACCATGGCAGATGGTGGAATTTGAATTCAATAATAATCTGGAATTAGGAATCTACTGATGATTATGAAACTATTGTCGATTGTCAGGAAAAACCCATCTGGTTCACTGATACCCTTCAGGGAGGAAACTGCCATCCTTACCTGGTCTGGCTTTCATGTGGTTGATTCTCAACTGCCCTTTGAAATGGTCTAGCAAGCCATTTGAAGGCAACTAGGGACAAACAATAAATACTGGTCAGCTAGTGATGCCCATGTCCCGTGTGAATAAAAATAAATTTCCCCAAACTACCCTCAAAATATACTAGATTTTTGAAGCAACACATTCAAAACAATCTGAGTCTTTACTGACTGGACATTGAATGTAGGCTATGATCTCCGTGTGAGTATCCCAATAGAAACTGTAATTGGAACCTCCGATGACAGCTGTCCAAGAAAATGGTCTGTAGGATACGATGCCCTGCTCAGACTAAACTTGTGTCTTCATGTTTGATGCAGCTGTTAAAGCATCAATAACCCTGGCTGGTTTGATTCTTTGACCTGATGCCAGGTAACTAAGACCAACTTGCTTCGAGATCCTATGAAAGTCTGTCAGAATAAAAGACCTAAATGCACTTGCCTCCTTCTCCTACCATAACACAAAGAAGCAGAAATTAGGCCATTCAGCCCATCGAATCTGCTCCAACATTCAATCATAGCTGATAAGTTTCTCAATCCCATTCCCCCACTTCCGCCTCGTAGTCCTTGATCTCCTTTACAATCATGAACCTATCTATCACATTCTTAAATGTAGTCAATGATGTGGTCTTCACAGCCTACTGTGGCAGTGAATTCCATAGATTCGACACTGTCTGGCTGAAGAAGCTTCTCCTTATCTTTGTTCTAATAAAAGGTCTTCCCTTTCCTCTAAAGCTGTGCCCTTGAGTCCTAGCCTCTCCTACCAATGGAAATATCTTCTCAACATTCACTCTGTCCAGGCCATTCAGTATTCTGTATGTTTTCAATTAGATCCCCCCTCATTCTTCTAAATACTATTGAGTATAGCCCCAAAGTCCTCAAATGTTCCTCATGTGTTAAGTTTTTCATTCTTGGGTTTAGAGATGCCGATGTTGGACTGGGGTGTACAAAGTTTAAAAAATCACACAACACCAGGTTATAGTCCAACAGGTTTAATTGGAAGCACTAGCTTTCGGAGCGCCGCTCCTTCATCGGGCGGTTGTGGAGGACACAATTTTAAAACACGTAATTTGTAGCAAAAGTTTACAGGATAATGTAACTGAAGTTATGCATTGAAAAATACCTTGATTGTTGAGTCTTTCATCTGTTTGAATGCCATGATAGTTTCACTTCTTCTTTCATATGTAAATCACAAAACTTTCTTTTTAAAAGTCTCCATTAACCTGAGAATGTAACCTGTTGGTAAAAGGTGAGGTCTGCAGATGCTGGAGATCAGAACTGAAAATGTGTTGCTGGTTAAAGCACAGCAGGTTAGGCAGCATCCAAGGAACAGGAAATTCGACGTTTCGGGCCAGAGCCCTTCATCAGAGCCTGATGAAGGGCTCTGGCCCGAAACGTCGAACTTCCTGTTCCTTGGATGCTGCCTAACCTGCTGTGCTTTAACCAGCAACACGTTTTCAGCAATGTAACCTGTTGGACTATAACCTGGTGTTGTGATTTTTAACTTCATTCTTGGAACCATTCTTGTGAACCTCCTCTGAACACAGTTCAGGGCTAATACATTGTTCCTGAGATATGGGGTCCAAAATTGTGCACGGCATTCCAAATGTGGTCTGACCAGAGCCTTAAAAGCCTCAGAAGTATATCCCTGCTTTTATATTCAAGTCCTCTCGAAATAAATGCCATTATTGCATTTGCCTTCCTAACTACCAACTCAACCTGCAAGGTTATTTGGGAGTTCTACTTCAAGATTCTCTCAGGTCCCTTTGCACTTCAAACTTCTGAATTTTCTGCCCATTTAGAAAATCGTCAATGTCTCTATTCTTTCTACAAAAGTGCATGACCTCACACTTTCCTATGTTGTAATTAGCTTGCCACTTCTTTGCACACACTCCTAACCTGTCCAATTCCTTCTGCAGTGTCCCCGCTGCCTCAATCCCTCTACCTATCTTTGCATCAAACTTAGCCAGAATACCCTCCGTTTCTTCATCTAGATTGTTAATGTATAAACTGAAAAGTTGCCCCAGCACTAAGCCTTGTGGAACACCACTTGTCACCGGCTGCCACCCTCCGAAGGACCTTTTTTATCCACACTCCCTACTTTATGCCATACGGAAAAGCTTCTATCCATGCTAGCACCTTGCCTATTATACCATGAGCCCTTATCTTACTCAGTCGCCTCCAATGTGGCACATTGACATAGGCCATCTTGAAGTCCAAGTAGATAACATCTATTGGTTCTCCTTTGGTCTAATCCACCCGTGACTTCCCTCAATGAAACCATGCTGAATTTTACCATACACTTCCAAGTATTCAGAAATCCCATCCTTCACAATGAATTCCAGGATCTTATCCACGACCGAGGTCAGTAATTTTCTGTCTTCTGCCTTATTCCCCTTAGAATCGATTCTAACTTTTCTCTGTCGCTCTCTCTGTCGCTCTCTCTGTCGCTCTCTCTGTCGCTCTCTCTGTCGCTCTCTCTGTCGCTCTCTCTGTCGCTCTCGCTCTCTCGCTCTCCTCTCCCTGACACTAGTGATTCCTGAAACATTACCACTAACATCTCCACCAGCTCTGCAGCCTACACCCTGGAGTTCTAAGGGAGACAGCTATCTGGTCTAGGTGATTTATTCACCTTCAGCATTCAATTTTGCTAGCACCTTCTTGGTGTTGGCCCTCGTACTCAGCTCTGCCCCTTCACTGTCTGGAATGTTTTGGAAATTACTTGTGTCATCCACTGTGAAGACTGACACAAAATAATTATTCAGTTCCTCATCCATTTTTTTGTTTCCCACTACTATCTCTCCTATGCCACTTTCCAGTGGCCCAATGTCGACTTTTGCATCTGCCATTTTATATATCTAAAAAAGCTCTTATAGTCTTCCTTTTTTATTACTGGCTAGCTTACCATCCTATTTAATCTTCTTCCTCCTTATTTCTCTTTTTGTTGCCCTCTGTTGATTTTTGTAAGCTTCCCAATCCTTTGGTTTCCCACTCTTCTTTGCTACTTTACATGCTTTCTCTTTTGCTTTTATGCTGTCTCTGACTTCCCTCATCAGCCTTGGTTGCCTTATCCACCCTGCACCATGCTTCTTTTCCCTTGGGATGAATCTCTGCTGTGTCTCCTGAATTACTCCCAGAAACTCTGGCCACTGTTGTTCCACTGTCCTTCTTGCTAGACTCCTCTCCCAGTCAGTTCTACCCAGCTCCTACCTCATGCCTCCAAAGTTGCCTTTATTCAGCTGTAATACCATTACCTCTGATTCTGTCTTCTCTGTCTCAAATTGCAGAGTAAATTTGATCATGTTATGATCGCTGCTTCCTCAAGGTTCCTTCATTTTAAGCTGCCTTATCAAGTCTGCTTCATTGCACAACACTAAATCCAGTATTGCCTGTTGCCTAATGAGCACCATCACCAGCTGCTCCAAAAATTAGTCTCTCAGGCGTTCCACCAATTCCTTTTCTTGTTAATTACTACCAACCTGATCTCCCCAGTGCACCTGTATATTGAAATTCCCCATGATCACTGTAACTTTGCTTTTCCTACACATTGTTTCTATGTGCTGATGTATCTTGCTACCCAGTTCCTGACTACTGTTTGGAGGCCTGTACATGACTCCAGCTCTGCTTTTTTATAGAACATAGAACATAGAAAAATACAGCACAGTACAGGCCCTTCGGCCCTTTTTTTAACCTTTTGCAGTTCCCTAATTCTACCCACACAGATTCTGCACCATCTGACCTTATTTTGTTTCTTACTATTGATTTAATTTCACTTCTTACTAATAAGGCAATCTCAACCCCTCTCTCCACGTGCCCATCTTGTTGATAGGATATATATCCTTGAATATTTGGCTCCCAGTCCTGATCCTCTTGCAGCCACGTATCTGTGATGCCCACCACATCATACCTGCCAATTTCAATCTCTACCACAAGCTAATTTCTTATATTTCATGCATTCAACATCTTGACTCCTGTATTAACCATCCCTCCTCTCACTGTCATTCTCTTGTCCAGTGTACTTGACGTTTGATTGCTAACCCAGCCAGACACATGGTTCTATTCATACATGCTGGAGATTTTTAATAACCTCTCCTGAGTTCTGTATCTTACCTCCTTTTTAATTCAGGTTTTCTAATTTTCCCTTTTAGAGAAGCCTCTGCCCCCCCCCCCCTCCCCAATTTAAAGCCCAGTCTACAGCCCTGGTTATGTGATTTGCTGGGACTCTGGTCCCAGCACAGTTCAGATGAAGACTGTCCCATCGGAACTTGTCCCTTCTTCCCCAGTACTGGTGCCAAGGTCCCATGAATTTGAACCCATTTCTCCCACGCCAATCTCTGAGCCACGCATTTACCTGCTAAATCTTATTGACTCTGTGTCAATTAACTCATGCCTCAGGTAGTCTTCCAGAGATTATTCGGTTTTTGGTCCTGCTTTTAAATTTAGATGTTAGCTGTTCATGCCCCCTGAGCAGACCCATTGCTCTAGTATTATCTGTGTCATTGGTATCCTCCCATTCCAAGTTTCTCTGCAGCCCAGATGAGGTGTCCTGAGCTCGAGTACCAGGCAGGCAACGTAACCTTCAGGACTCTGTAATCTGGTCATAGGACAGTGTCTGTGCCCCTAACTATACTATCCTCAATTAAAACAACATTTCTCTTCTCTCCCCCTACTGGAATGGCTCCTTGCACAGTATTCCAACAATGCAATAGAAAGATGGGCATCGAACTGGCACTTAAAGTTTTATGTATTCATCCACCCAGCAGTAAAATTAAGTTGATCTTTTTACATTTGAATTAATATTGGCATACACTTTTCTCTTTGTCAAAAACCAAGTCCCCAGCCAACTACTAAAACAACTGCACATTTCTGCACCTTTCAGCGATAACTCTGAAACCAACAATTAACCTGCTATGTATTGTTAACAGTGAAAAGAATTCAAAACAGTAATATAAAAGTCAAAAATACATTGTCTTCTGAGTAGTAACAAATCAGACTGTCAGTAAAGTGTGCAGGTTGGTTTTTAAATTTATGTAGTTTAGTGCCGTAAACGCCAATCACGCTCCCAGCAATACAGATATGGTTATTTGACCTTGAAACTTGAGATAAATCCAAATACTTCATGTGAGCACTTGAGTGATTTGCTGGTCATGATAGAAACTGTTCGGTAATAGATTAGGGCTGCATGCTAATCTTATCAGTATTGTTTTTCCCCATACATGCAGTAAAACCATAAGACATAGAAGAGCAAGCACAGGTTATTTGGTCCATTGAGTCTGCTCTGCCGTTTGTGATGTGGCTGATCTGATAATCCTCAATTCCACTTTGCTGCCTTTTTCCTCATATCCCTGATTTTCTTCAAAAATTAAAAGTCTGCCTATCTGATTCTTCAGTGTACTTAATGAATCAGTCTCAAGAGTCCTGTGTTCCATAGATTCACTACTTGTTGGGCGGCACGTTAGTTCAGTGGTTAGTACTACTGCCTCACAGCATCAGGGACCCAGGTTCGATTCCAATCTTGGGTGACTGTGTGGAGTTTGCACATTCTTCCCGTGTCTGCATGGGTTTCTGCACAGATGCTGCGGTTTCCTCCCACAGTCCAAAGATGTGCAGGTTGGGTGAATTAGCCATGGGAAATGCAGGGTTGCTAGGATTGGGGGGATGGGGGTTGTTGGAGGCAGAGCACGCTGAGGGTGGGATGCTCTTCGGAGGGTCCGTGTGGACTTGATAAGCCAAATAGAATACCTAATGGAAGTAGGTTATGATTCTATACTTGGAAGAGAAGAAATTCCTCCTTATTTCTCCTTCATGTACAACCCTTTATTCTGAGATTATGCCCTCCATTTATAGACTCTCTCACAAGTAGAACCAACTTTTCTGCATCTACACTGTCAAATCCTCTAAGAGTCCTGCATATTTCAACAAGGTCTCCTCATTTTTCTATATTTCAACAAGAATAGGCCCAAATATATTCCACCTCTCCTCATGAGACAGTCTGTCTATACCTGGTATCAACCCAGTGAACCTGAAAACAACAAATGCTCGAGATCACAGTGGGTCAGGCAGTATCCGTGGAGAGAGAGCAAACTAATGTTTTGAGACCAGATGACTCCTCACCAGAGCTCTGATTTGCTGATAGATAAGATATACATGCATTTGGAAAGACCAGGGTTTGATTAGGATTTGTTTGCAAAGCTTTGTGCATAGGAGATCATGCCTCTAATGTTTGTTAGAGTTCTTTTGATGAAGTGACCAGGAAGGTTGATGAGGACAGGGTGGTAGATGTAAAATGTGTTGCTGGAAAAGCACAGCAGGTCAGGCAGCATCCAAGGAGCAGGAGAATCGACGTTTCGGGCATACGAGTCGATTCTCCTGCTCCTTGGATGCTGCCTGACCTGCTGCGCTTTTCCAGCAACACATTTTTCAGCTCTGATCTCCAGCATCTGCAGTCCTCACTTTCTTCAGGGTGATAGATGCAGTTCATATGGATTTCAGTAAGGCCTTTGATAAGGTTCCACATGGTAAGCAGCTCTGGAATGTTAGATCTCGTGATCCAAGGGAGCTGGCAAATTGAATACACATTGGTTTGATGGTACAAAGTAGAGGATAACAGTGGGAGGAGTGAAGGCTTGTCTCGGGGATTGGTGCAAGGCTCATTGCTGTTTGTTACCTGTATAAATGAAAACATACAAGGCATGACTAGTAAGTTTGCAGATGACACTAAAGTAGGAGGTACTATGTACAGTGAGTAAGGTTATCATAAATTGCAACAGGGCCTTGATCAGCTGGAGAAGTGGGGTGAGAAATGGCAAATGGAGTTTAATATAGGTACGTGTGGGGTCTTGCATTTTGGAAAATCAAATCAAGACAAGAGTTTCATGGTGAATGGGGAGGCCTTAAGGAGTCTAGCAGAACAGAGAGACCTTGGAGTTCAGGTGCACTGTTTTCTGAAAGTGGAGTCACAGGTAGACAAGGCAGTGAAGAAGGCTTTTGGCACATCGACCTTTATCAGTCAGGGCATTAAATATAGAAGTTGGTATGTTGAAGTCGTACAGAACACTGGTGACACTACACTTGGAATATTGTGTTCAGCTTTGGTCACCTTGCTGTAGGAAGAATATTATTAAACTGGAAGGAATGCAGAAGAAATTTACAAGGATGTTGCCAGGACTCAACAGCCTGAGTTATAGGTTCAGGTTGAACAAGCTAGGACTTTTTTTTCAGAGCGTAGGAGACTGAGAAGGGATCTTAAAGAAGTGTATTATATCATGGCAGGCATGGATAGGATAAATGCACTGTATTTTTTTTCCAGGGTTGGGGAATTGAGGATTAAGTGCCATCAGTTTAAGGTAAGGGGGGGGAGAATGGAAAGGAACCTGAAGGGCAACGTTTTTACAGAGGGTGCTACACACGGAATGAGCTGCCAGCAGAAGTGTTTGAGGCAGATACATTAACAACATTTAAAAGGTATTTGGACAAATATATGGATAGGAAAGATTTGAAGGATATGGGTTAAGAATGTGGTGCTGGAAAAGCACAGCAAGTCAGGCAGCATCCAAAGAGCATGAGAATCAACATTTCATGTAAAAGACCTCGATGAAGGGCTTTGGCTTAAACGCCGATTCTCCTGCTCCTTGGATGCTACCTGACCTGTGTTTTTCCAGCACCACACTCTCGACTCTAATCTCTAGTATCTGCAATCCTTACTTTCTTCTTCGAAGGATATGGGCCAAGTTCAGGGAAATGGGGTTAGTGTTGATGGGCATTTTGATTGACATGCACCAGTTTGGGCCAAAGACCTGTCTCCATGCTGTCGGACTTTGTGACTAAGTCACCTAGACTCTAAACGTTAGCTTGCCTTGTCTCAATGGACGAGGAGAAAGTGAGGACTGCAGATGCTGGAGATCAGAGCTGAAAATGTGTTGCTGGAAAAGTGCAGCAGGTCAGACAGCATCCAAGGAACATCCTGAAGAAGGGCTTATGCCCGAAACGTCAAGTCTCCTGTTCCTTGGATGCTGCCTGACCTGCGCTTTTCCAGCAACACATTTTCAGCTCTGTCTCAATGGACACTGCCTGACCGGCTGGGATTTCCAGCACCTGTTGTTTTCAGTACAGATTCCAGCATCTACAGTAATTTGTTCGTACTAGTGAACCTTTTTTGGATAGCCTGCAATGCCTTTTTATCTTTCCACAGATAAGGGAAGCAAAACTGTTCAAGTTAATAGTTTCAAGTCAGAATGGTGCCTGCTTTGGAGGGAAACTTTTTAGATGGTGTCAGGAGCCTACTTCCTTTGCAAACCTTGAACTCTACCACTTAGAAGAACAAAGTGCTGTCAGAGGTTCCTTGGTGCAATGCTGTAGCGCATCTTGGAGATGTTACACATGGTGTTGCCGTGCAACCCTGGCGGATGGTCTGGCAGTCAAGCAATTGTTTTATCCTAGCTGACGTGTGTTTGAGTATTTTTCAAGTTGTACTCATCCAGGCAAATGGGGAGTATTCCATTGCACTCCTGCTTATACTTTGTAAACATTGGTAGGCTTTGTGAATGAGAAAATGTTGTACCACAAAACTCCCAGCCTCTAACCAATGCTTTTAGCTACAATATTTATATGGCTTGTCCAGCTCAGCTTCTGATTGATAATTGTCATTAGCTGTCCCTTGATTGAAGGATGAGATTTATTCATAGTGGTGAGTTTCTTTCATGGGGCTTCACATCACTGACAGGTTAATTCTCAAACTTGGGCACATGGGACAGGATATCTCATGAGGTAGTGGAATCCAGAGTGCGGGTTTTATTTTGTTTTGCTTTTTTTCTATGCCTCATCATTAAGACATTAGTATTCAAATCCAATGCAGCTTGTCAGACTATCTTTCATCATTCTGTATGATTTGCAGCAGCTTGTCCCAGTCATTAATGTCAGTGCTACTGTGTTTCAAAGATAAAAGTCACATAACACCAGGTTATAGTCCAACAGGTTTATTTGGAAGCACTAGCTTTCAGAGCACTGCTCCATGGGATGGTTGTGTCCAGAAAGCTAGTGTTTCCACATAAGCCTTTTGGACTATAACTTTATACATCCCAGCCAATTTCTGCATTTCCAAATCGTGTTTCACAGAGACCTTTTAGAGTCTATAATGTACCTGATAGTGGATATCCAACTCATCAAAGATCATTAGTCTTCTTTTAAATACCATCTAATTAGAAATCTCTTTACTTTCAGTTGCCAAAAGTAAACTGATATACATGATGACTGTTTGCAATGAATTTATTGCTCACTGTTTACAAGAATTTGTCATTTCTTGATTTCTGCAATTCTATGAAGAAGCGGACTCTGAAAGCTAGTACTCCTGAATAAACCTGTTGGACTGTAACCTGGTGTTATGTCATTTTTAAATCTGTGAAGTTGGCCATGTGGGACTTGGGATAGGCAAAGTTAGAAGTTACACGACATCAGGCTGTAAAAATCGCAAGCTTTCAGAGTACTGCTCCTTCGTCAAGTGAAGTGCATAAGAGAAGTTTGGCCTGGCCTTGAATTTTGCTGAAACAAAACCCTTGAAATAACTCTGACCTGGTCAGTCAAATATTTCACCTCTTGTATACGTTGAAAGAAGAGACTCTCAAATTTTTTAAGCACTTCCCACCCAGCAGACACCTCTCTGAAAAAACTGGTCTGTTGTAAGGAAGTAGATGATGCAATGATGGTAATGTTGAAAAATAGATGGAGCTTGTTGTAAATGGTCATTGCCTAATATTTTAAACTTGAATGTGGAAGAGAGAAAGTGCATATCTATTTGGAAAAATAAACCTATGTCCAAGATGCTTTTCAACCATTTGATCTTATTGTATACAGTTTCTGCCCAGAAGGACTAATGGGTGACCCATTGTTTCCAGGTCTCTGCTGTGTTTGTGTCTATCCAGCTGATATGAATTCCTTGTGAGTAATGCAGAGTAAGGAGCTCTGATTCACAGCCTGTGTGAATCTACTATGGAATTAAGACTGAGATATGTGTTGCCAATTACAAAATCCCTCTCTCCAAACCCCAAAGTGACAAATTACAACTGGCCAACAAACAGCAGCTCACTCTTAAACACCTCTCCTATCTTAATTAATATTTGCTTATGTATTCTTGTTTACTTTTTCTCCCTCCTAGGTCTTCTTGCCAGAGTATGGGAGGATTTGTCAAGATCCCAAGTGGATGGCAGTGATGTCAACAAGTCATTTGAGTTTACCATAATGTCGTACAATATTCTGTCACAGGACCTTTTGGAGACAAATTCTGATTTGTACTCTCATTGTCAGCCTGAGTTCCTGAAATGGGAATTCCGATTTCAGAATATTCTGCAGGAGATTGAGACCTGGCAACCTGATGTGAGTACAGTCCAAATGAACCAACATTTTGTTAAAACTAATTAAATGTCTGATTAAAAAGTCAGTATGACTCTCAAAATACTGGATTGTTGTACTCCCCATTGTGTTCTGTAGGAAAGAAAATTATCTTCCTGAGTCCATTTTTTTTCGTTGTCCCTCCCACCCACATGATTCCAACCCGTGCTCATGATATTGACTACTAACTATCCTCTGAAGTGGTCTCACAGGCTGTTGAGTTGAATTCAAGAAAGTCACCATCTTTTCAACCGCTATTTGGAATGGTCTGCACATGGGGCAATTATCAATGAGCATCCCCACTTTAGACCTTTATGATGGAAGGGAAGCCGTTGTTGAAACAACTGGAGATGATTGGGCCAACATCCCATAGAGAAATGACATTCTCTGTCAAATGGCCTAATCATTGGTTGCTGTCTGCCTCACAAAAGAATGGTAAATATTTAGTCAGTGAGTTATCGTAAATCAATATCCTGTCGACCCTGCAATCTGCTATGATTGGGTCCTTTGATGTGTTTTGATATGCAGAATTACTCACTAACTTACAGCAAAAGTCGGTTATTTTTTGGGCAAGAAAATGGAAAGAAAACAATGCTGAATCTCACTGTGGGGAATCCAGGTTAAATTGTAAAATTTGTACAGACAGTTGAGAGATTTTCATCAACTCAATTCTCCTGCCTGAAGGTTCACTTGGATGGCTTGTTTTCTCTGATCAGCGGTGTCAGTGAGCATACCTGTTGCCATAGTTCCCCACACCGAACAGTGTATTTGACTTGATGTTCTGACTGTTAGTTAGAAATAAGAGCATTGCAAAACATGGCTTAATGTTTGCGCTGCATAAAATGAGGGAATCTTTTTGAACTGAAAGGATTCTGAATTAAATGATTTGGTCAGCTTCATCCAAATCCTTGGTTATGTTCATTTAAGAGATCAATTGAGAGTGAATTGACTATGTAATTCAGGTATACTACCTGCTGTGTGAAATGTGTAACTTTTTCTGAAGCAGCCTTTTCTGAACTTAAGTCTGTAGTTGATTTGTACACCTGATCTTAAATATTTCACACTAGAGCTAGGTTATATTCCAGGCCATGTATTCTGACTATGACATTACTGCCAGATCAAATGGGTGTCTTTTCATTTCTGTGCAGTTACTGTGTTCAACTAAATATGAATAAATATTTTTAAAGTGCAAACCAGGTACTAATAGGTCGTGACAGCCTGACACCTTGTGGATCCTGTTTCAGATTCTGTGCCTCCAGGAAGTTCAGGAGAATCACTACCATCAGCAATTTCGACCAGCTCTCCAACTGCAGGGTAAGTGTTGTAGAAACAATGAGGAATGAAGTGTCAGCATTAACTTATTTATTTTTCCTTTTGTTTCCTTTTCACTTTATTGGAATGTCTCCATGTCTGAGTCTCAGCAAAGAATGTTGAGAGATAGCAATAGAAACTGTTGGAAATGCTCAGTATGCCTGACAGAATCTACAGTATATCACCTTTTATATTAATGTAGAGAGTGCTTTGAAGTTGTTTGTCTTGGGATACCTCACTGAAAAAACTACATGTGTGCATTTTCCAGCAGTGACCACTGAATGGAAAACAAGAGTAGCACCCTGGTTAATTTAGCACTCCAAACTGCTAGATATTAAAAATCCCATGGCACGATTTGAAAGCGAGTGGAGTTTTCTTTTGGTGTTCACAATAGCAATTTTTTCTCAACCAACCTAACCATTCCCAAGGCTAAGGTTGATAGACATCTGCTAAATTTAAAAACCTAGGGTGGGTAGGTGCAATTATTGTAAAGATCAGCCATTCTAGCTGAATGACAGGACAGATCTGGAAGGGCTGAATGGCCTCCTGTTTTTCAATTCTGATATCCTCGTCATTTACACAATTGCTGTTGAATGGGTTTTTCTGGTGTATTTTAACTTCTGTACTTCACTGTATTGCACCAGAAGTACTTTGAGCTATGTCAATAGGGTAATGTAAATATTTTATTATCATAAATTGTGACCTTCTGGAGTTGTGCCGGCAATAACTCAAAGTCATTGAGCTAGCAATGGTGAGAGCAAAGGTCTGGATTAACAGGAAACGGGAGCTCTCCTTATGATTACCAATTGTGTACTTAGATACCATGAAACATTTATTTTTAGTGGCATTATTTGAAATTCCCCATTCATAAATTGTCCACTTTTATTATATACGACCAAACATCAAGTTCATTTGTTCAGCATAAACATGAACTTGAACTTGAAAGTTACTGTGCTTGTGATTCATGGAAAGAGAGAGTTCCACAAATGCAGTGGAGTGTTGTTTCTTGTTACTGTCTATAAATGGAAGAACACAGAATGGAACAAAAATGGAAATTGCTGAGAAAACTCAGCTGAATTCTTCACTGGTGAAAATGTGTTGCTGGAAAAGTGCAGCAGGGCAGGCAGCATCCAAGGAGCAGGAGAGTCGACATTTTGGGCATGAGCCCTTCTTCAGGACTTCCTGGATGCTGCCTGCCCTGCGCATTTCCAGCAACACATTTTCAGCTCTGATCTTCAGCATTCGCAGTCCTCACTTTTTCACTGGATCCATTACAGGTTCCTTTTTGATGTTCTTCCATTTACAGACCATAACAAGAAGCCGCACTCCACTGTATTGGTGGAACTATCTCTTTCCATGAATTATGAGCAACTTCTGTGTTTTTTCTTGTTTATGATTTTCAGCATCCATGGTTTTTTTTTCTAAACAATCTGAATGGGTTACCCGAGTGCTAGTCTTACTGTTTTCTCTGCAGGTTACGAGTGCGTTTATAAACGACGCACTGGTATCAAGACGGATGGGTGTGCTGTGTGTTACAAAAAGGAGCGGTTCTCCCTGGTTTCCGAACACCCTGTGGAGTATTTTCGACCCATTGTGGAAACGTTGAACAGAGATAACGTAGCGCTGCTGGTTCTCCTCCGACCCCTGACACCAGACTGTGTCCAAGAAAACTCAAAATTTCCTGACATCTGTGTGGCAAACACGCACCTGATTTTCAATCCCAGACGGGGTGATATTAAACTCACCCAACTTGCTGTGTTATTTGCTGAAATTGAGCAATTAATACACACAGCAGGTTCTGATGGTAATCGCTGTCCAATCCTTCTCTGTGGTGATCTGAACTCTGTCCCGGAATCTCCTCTGTATAAACTCATCCAAAATGGAGAGCTTTACTATTATGGAATGCCAACCTGGAAGGTAAATTATATCCGGCCAATTTCCAAAATTAGATTTTTAAAAAAAAATAACCTGCTGACTGTCTCCAAGAAAGACCAGTGACCATTTTGAGCTGTTCTATTTCATGTTTTGGCAGGTGTCAAGTCAGGAGGACTGTTCTCACCAGATGTGTTCAAGGAAACTCTATGGCCCTTTGTGGCCAAGCAGACTCAGGATAACTGACAATTGTCAGTATGTTGATATGTGTGAAAAGAAGAGAACAGGTTAGCTGCAATTTTGCTTATCTCCTCCATGTGTTCTGAACTTTTACCCAAGAACTGGAATTTTGCCCCTCATGTACATTTAATTTCTACTTTGTGTCATCCTCTGTTGCTTTGTTTTACATGCTTTCTGATGCTCCTTGGAGGGTCTGTGTTGGACTTGATGGGCAAAAAGGCCTGTTTTCATAATCGTATTATTCTTACATATATCTGAGATTTCTCTACATACTTGCTTCTCCCTTTCTCGCTGACCACTTGGAAGGCTCCCAAATAGAACTAGAAAATCTCCCTGCCAGAATATTGGTCCCCTTCCAGTTCAAGTGAAACCTGTCTCTTTTGAACAGGTCTTTTTGCCCCAGAAGAGATCCGAATGATCCAAAAATTGGAGTCCTTGCCCACTGCACCATCTCTTCGGGCATTGATTTATCTTCCTGGTCGTCGTCTTCCTACTGTCTCTAGCACTTGACACCGGGAGTAATCAAGATATTACTACCTTTTGCAGAGCAAATATAGGAAATGAGGAAGGAGTATAAAAAGCAGAACCTCAAAGTCTCGAACCTAACTATGCCTTTCTTACCAGTGCCTTTGCAACAGCTTCAGGCTTCTCACATTCCCTTTGACAATATACTGCAACCACTTTGAGGTGTCTTTGACCCTGGCACAGGTAACATATCATCCTGAATTCTCTCTCATGCTGCAAAATCTGCTGTCTGTGTCTTTGACTGGAGAGTCCCTGAAACAATTGCTCATTTGAACCTTGACACACTCCACTCAACAGAAAATTCATTCTTGGTACCCAAGATCTGGTTTCCACTTTTGGTTTCTGAGAGATGGCTCAATTTCTTCCCCACCCCACCCCACCCCACCTCAAACCAAGGGTAACCAAAATGTATATCTGTTGAGAGAGGAATAGCCACACTCGTGCACTATGTTCCTACCTCTCGTGATAGTCATCCATCTATCTGACTTAGTTCAGTTATGGGCACTGGACCTTGGAAACGATATATTCGTCTTGGAGATGGTGCAATAAGAATTGGCCAGAATGATATCAGGGTTGAAAGAGTTAAATTATTAGGACATGTATACATTTGGCTTGTGTTCTCTTGCATTTAAAAGGTTGAGTGGTGATCTCGTGAAGGTGTTTAAGATGATAAAGGAATATAAAGTTACAGAGAAAGTATTACCTCTAATGGAAGGGTCCAGAACAAGAGCACAGTGTTGTAAGATGACAGGCCATTCAGAAATAAAATCAGGAATACTGCTTTATATAAAGTACAATTGTAAACTGAAATTCTGTTCTGATAGAAGCTATGGATTTCTTGAAATTTGCAATATCTTTAATGAGTAACGTTATAGAATGTAAAAGCAGGTAAATGGAGTTGTGGTGTAAATTAACTGTTTAATGTTACAACTGACCTATTGAACTATTATTCTGCACACTTGAGGCCTTATCATGGTGCTGACGTCTTTTGGAATGTAGTGTGTGATGTAAAACCAGGATAGTTTGACACAAGTCCTGTTTTGTGATGCTTGAATTTATGATGTGGCAGAACATTACAGATTGGTTGCCTCCAAACCCTTAAATAGTACATTCAGCATAGGTCGCACACTGAATAAGGTGGCACGGTGGTCCTGTCACTAGCACTGCTGCCTCAAAGCATCAGACACCCGGGTTCATTTCCACCCTCTGGCAACTGTCTGTGTGAGTGTATTCTATGATTCTATGAACTCTGCAACATTACACTGAGGGCACAGTTTTGTCGAATCCATTTTGTCTGAATGAACTCCAGTAAGAAACATATTCTGAAGTAGGACTTCCTTAAATAAGAATTTTTCTTTTCTCTTGCTGTTTAATGTGTAACTTAATGTTGAGAATGTTCTATATTACTACAGTTTACAGTCAGTACATTTTGTGAAAATTCAAAATAATAGAAATAAAACCCGAACTTGGCACAGCCATGCATTTTCCCAACCTCTTCACAATTATTGTTGCAATTTAATGGACATTTAACAAGTTTTGAGGAAATGAATTGTTAGTTTGTACTACTGTGTGAAAGTTTTGGAGTTGTAACCAATTTGATTACCACCATTTATGCTTTTGTCATTTGGATTTAAGGTGTTTTCATTTTCAATATTTTGATTGCTTTTTCTCTATTGGATGGATTTGGTGTATGATCTTCTTTCTTGCTCTGTAGCAGACTGTTAAAAGAACAAGTACAAGATCAGTTTGGAAATTCTCTTTTCAAACCTGTTGTCTTGTAGGCTGTGCTTAATATCTGTTTAGTGTATCACTGCCAAATTTGGAAATTCAACGTGTCCTATATGTCTCTCACTTTGCAGCTTTCTGCCAAGTTTCACTACTCAAGTGATATGTTTGCAGTGCTTGGTATCTGGTTTTGTTTTCTCATTTAGGAAAACGCAGATATGGTCGTGAGTTTCTCCTCCAGCTTCAATATTCCACACCAGCTCTTGAACGTCCAGAGAATCTTGTCTTCATTGAAGGTGTAACTGATGCAAAACCAGGTACAGTAAAGCTGAAGTTCAAGTCTAATCTGTTAACATTCCCCTAATAGTGAAGCTCTGTTCCTGACATTAATGTGGAGATGGGAGGGAACGGCAAAGATACATGGTTGTGTGTGTGTCTTTGTGTTTGTCTGAGAGGTAGGGATGGAGTTCGGGCCTGTTCAGTTGAAAAGGAGATGCCCAATTATCTGTTCTGGGTATTGTCTCTATAACCCATGTGAGTGGCCATGTGTGGATCAGGTTGGACGATTTTTTACAGTTCCTCTCTGATTTGTTTTGTGATGGAGTTTAATAGTGAGGCCATTGTTTCTCAGTTTGCCAATCTTATTGCTATCTCCATTCAGAGCCTCCAGGGGATGGTTCAGAACGCTACGTCAGTGTGTCCGAGCCAGAGGATGAACTCTTCTGTAATAGGTATGTATTGTGTTGTCAAACAGCATTTATAAAATCTAGCTGTAAGTGTGGCAACTGGAAATGTTGATGGTATCATTTACAGTGCTGAAATATTGGAACCCTTGTCACCATACTTTCTTGGAATGTGTTTCTTAGGAAGGTTGGCACATTGCAAACTTAATCTGTCACAGTGTTTTGAACATTTCCATTAAATATTGCCTTTAAGGTTCTCTGTAAGAAGGGTAATCCCAACTTCTCCAGTCTCTTTTTTAAAGCTTCTAGTAAATGTGTATCCTTTCCAAACCTTGGAATGTGCCATCTTGTGAATTACCTTAAATTAAATCATAATATTTGTACTCTCATAGAGAAAAATCTTCCAGCACTTGTATTGGATTTTGGTCAGGCAGTGGACTTTGTAGATTTCCTAAAATTTGCAAAAGGGTGAGTTTTGTTTAAAAGTGTGCCTCGATTGGTGTTTTCAATTGGCTTTTCAGAATTTTAGCAATATCCTGAGCAGATCAGAACTGTGTAGATTTGTGATCATTAATATCTATTTGAAGATAATTTTTCCAGCTTATCCATAAATGAATCCTAGCATTGGTGACGTTTGGATACAATTGAGCTATTATCTCATTTACGATGAATGAGATGTGAGAGAGTGTCCTTATCTATGGGTGAAGAATGTTGTTCTTGTAGTGGTTATGCCACTGTATTAGGTTTTGTAGAGGTTTTGAATTCGGTGTCCATTCCCAGCAAGTTATGGAATCCAGTTTATTAATCAGACTTTCAGAGCTATTACAGTGCAGAAGATGGCCATTTGGCCCATTATGCCTATACCATTTTTATTATTGAGTGTCAATCTCAAGCTAGTGTGCTTCCAATTAAACCTGTTGGACTATAACCTGGTGTTGTGTGATTTTTAACTTTCTACATTTTCTGCATTGCACATCATGCCTATCCAAATAATCATCCAATGCCCTCTCTCTAATATTTGCTTCTTCCACATCTCCAGGCTGTGCATTCCATACTCTAACTACTTGCTGTCTGACTTGTTCCTGTCGCATTTTGCCTTGTGTTGTTTGCACATTACTATAAGTCTAGGCCATGTTATACTTGTTTCCTTTGAGTGGAAACGGTTTCTTGTATCTACTCTGTCCAGCCTATTCATGATTTGTAAACCTCTATCATACCTCCTCTGGATTGCCTTCGCTCCAAGGACAGTCCCAGGTTCTTCAGACTATCCTCATTACAGAAGTCTCTTAATCCTGGAACCATTCTAATAAATCATTACTGCACTCTCTCCAATGGAATCACATCTTTTCTAAGATGCAATGCCTGTAATTGTGCTCAATGTTCTAGCTGAGGTGTTAGGTTTTCAGTACAAGGTCAACCACCTACAATGTGTTTTATTCTATGCCACTATTAATAAACTGAGAACACTATGATTACTAACTGTCTCCACCCACCCTGCCATCTAGCTCCCTCTACTCCTGCACCTGCTTTAGAATTGTACTCCTTAATTTATATTATCTCTCAATATTCTTCTGACCAAAGTGCATCTTTTCTGCATTGAACTTGAGTTCCATGCTGTCGTCCTCAATGTATAACATTCTTCCAAGGTTAGTGTTACCTGCAAACTTTGAAGTAGTCCCCTACACAGCAAGATCTAGATCATTAGTATATATCAAGAAAGGCTTGGGCCTCAATAACAACCTTTGGGAACTCCATAACGAACCTTCTTCAAGCCTGATAATTCATTGCCTGTTACTCCGTTTCTGATCCTTCCAGCCTATTTTATTTCCACATTGAGAATGTTCCTTTCTCGTCATGACCTAAATCTTTTTTTCACAAGTCTGTGTGGTCCTATATGAAATGCCTTTTGAAAATCCAAGTTCACCACATCAATAGCATTACCGTCATTGAGCCTTTCTGTTACCTCTTCAAAAGAAATCCAGCAAGTTAGTTAATTACTATTTTTCTTTTAGAAATCTGTGCTGACTTTTCCTAATCCATCCTCCTTTTTTCACATGACTTCTAATTCTATCCTGAATGATTTCTACAAGTTTTTACACCCTGTAGTTGCTGGCAGGGTCCTTCCAAAACTTATAGCCTTGTTCAAGAAAGATTGTAATAGTTTGGCAATGGAATAAGTAACTATAACAGCTGCTGGATTGTTTTAAATTAACATCTTATTCCACTAATATCCTTCACAACTTATTGTGGAATTTGAGTTCTTAACTTCCAGTGGGCTTCCTATTCATAGAACAAGAACAATTCAGCGCAGAACAGGCCCTTCAGCCCTCGATGTTGCACCACCCTGTGAACTAATCTAAACCCATCCCCCTACACTATCCCATCGTCATCCATATGTTTATCCAAGAACTGTTTAAATGCCCCTAATGTGGCTGAGTTAACTACAGTATCAGGCAGGGCATTCCACGCCCTTACCACTCTCTGCCTAAAAAACCTGCCTCTGACATCTGTCTTAAATCTAGCACCACTCAATTTGTAGCTGTGCCCCCTCGTACAAGCTGATGTCGTCGTCATCCTAGGAAAAAGACTCACTGTCCACCCTATCTAATCCTCTGATCATCCTGTATGTCTCTATTAAATCCCCTCTTGGGTCTATTCTCATTAGAGAGAAGAAAGCTAAGTCCCTCAGCTTTTCCTCATAAGATCTTTGCTCCAGACTAATGAACATCCTGGTAAATCTCATCTGCACCTTGTTTCCACATCCTTCCTGTATTGGGGTGACCAGAACTGTACACAATATTTCAAGTCAGGCTGCACTAGTGTTTTATATAGTTGCAGCATGATGTCATGGCTCTAGAACTCAATTCCTCCACCAATAAAACCTAATACACAGTGTGCCTTCTTAACAGCACTATCAATCTGCATGGCAGCTTTCCGGGATCTATGTACATAGATACCAAGATCCCTCTGCACATCCACACTATGAAGAATCTTTCTATTGACCCAGTATTCTGCCTTTCTGGTATTCTTCCCAAAAGTGAACCACTTCCCATTTATCTACATTGAACTCCATTTGCCACCTCTCAGCCCAATTCTGCAGTTTATCCAAGTCCCCTTTAGACCTGCAACATCCTTCCATACTGTCCACCACTCCACCGACTTTAGGGTCATCTGCAAACTTACTAACCTGTCCACTTATGCCTGCGTCTAAGTCATTTATAAAAATGACAAACAGCAGTGGTCCCAAAACAGATCCTTACGGCACACCACTAGTAACCAGACTCCAGGCTGAATATTTTCCATCAACCACCACTCGCTGCCGGTTTCTAATCCAATTGCTAAATCACCCTCCATTCCTTGCCTCTGCATTTTCTCCAAAAGCCTACCATGTGGAATCTTAACAAAGGCTTTACTGAAGTCCATGTACAGCACATCAATTGCCTGACCCTCACCCACATGCTTGGTCACCTTCTCAAAAAACTTCAGTGAGGTTTGTGAGACACGACCTGCCCTTGATGAAACCATGTTGACGATCTCCAATCAAATTGTTGCTTCCTGGATGATTATAAATCCTATTTGTTTGAATCCTTTCCAAAACTTTACCTACAACAGAAGTAAGGCTCACTGTTCTATAATTACCTGGTTCATCTCTGCTGCCCTTCTTGAACAAGGGCACAACATTTGCAATCCTCCAGTCCTCTGGTACTAAACCTGTAGACAATGACGACTCAAAGATTAAGGCCAAAGGCTCCGCCATCTCCTCCCTAGCTTCCCAGAGAATTCTTGGATAAATCCCATCCGGCCGAGGGGACATCTCTACTTTCACACCTTCTAGAGTTGATAACACCTCCTCCTTGCTAACGTCAATCCTTTCCTGTTTAATTGCCCGAATCTCTGTCTTCTTCTCTACAATATTCTCTTTTTCCGGAGTGAAAACCGATGAAATCATCTTTTAGTGCCTGTCTGATCTCCACAGGATCCATACGTACCTTCCCACTTCTGTCTTTGACTGGCCCTATTCTTATCCTAGTTATCTTTTTTATTCCTCACAAACCTGTAGAAAGCTTTAGGGTTCTCCTTTGTTCTACCTACTAATGACTGCTCACGTCCTCTCCTTGCTCCTCTTAACTCTCGTTTTAACTCCTTCTGAGCTATTCTGCAACTCTCCATCGCCTCATCTGAACCATCCCATCTCACGTCATATAAACCTTTGCTTAACAAGCGATACAATTTCTTTAGCAAACCATGGTTGTCTTACCTTGTCACTTCCTCCCTGCCTGACAGGGACATACCTATCAAATACCACCATATCCATTCCTCAAACCAGCTCCACATTTCCACATTTTAATTGTCCCCATCCCCTGCATTTTGCAACTCCATTCTATGCCTCCTAAGTCTTCCCTAATCACATTATAATCGCAGATATAATTCACTACTATATTATCTACATTTGGCTTCCTGAAATTAACCATGTGACAAACATGATGTTGTTTGGTTTCTTTCTGTCCCCTCAGGTCTCCAACCACCCTCCGACACAACCTCAACCTAACATCAGTCTACAATCATTACCTACCTGATACAGGCCGGCCTGAGGTTACAACCTGCTCATCTGGTTTTGGCCTCACTGTGGATTACATCTTCTACTCGGCACAACCAGTCACCGATAAGTGTGGAAAAGGTTTGTCTCCTGGAAAGTGGCAGAACGTGGGTGGTGGAAATGTTGATTTAAGAATGCTGCTCTCTTTTGATATAGGGATTGCATTCATGCATGCGAATATTCCACCAGCAGAATGATAACGTGACATATTCCACTTTGCTTTCCCTGGTGTGTACAACGCGCTTGGTGTCAGAAACTATTGAGTGCTATATACTTGTACCTTGTTATTGAGCTAAGCTTATGGCAGGGTCATGGAAGTAAAGTGGAAAAAGCATCGTCCACAATCCAAGGCAATTTGTGCATTTAATGTGTGGTAATCGCCATAACACAGGTTTAAATTCTGCCTTTGAAGTGATCAGTGTGAGCACTCAGCTCTCATCCCATTCTGCCGGCATTATGACACACTAATTTCACTCCTTTCCTTCCTAATAGGGCGTAGGCGGTACAAGGATGGACCCCTCAAACTACTGGGCCGACTCTCCTTGTTGTCTGAGCATGACATCTGGTTGGCCAACGGGTTGCCCAATGGCATCTGCTCTTCCGATCACCTCTCGCTGCTTGCCAAGTTTGGATTGAAACCCCTTGGTTGATTTTTAAAAAAACAACTAGTGAGACTTGCATGTGGCAAATGAGCCCTCATGAAGCTTCAAGGACAAACACTGCCTGCTGAGCAGAATGAAGTTCTGATGTAAGATGCCCAATCTCCGTACACAGTCTCCATTGTTAGGCTATTTTAATACTTGTTTCTTTTAATGAACTAGAATTTCAAGTGTGCTGCTTTTAAGATAATGGAAATGCCAAAGGAATATTGGTTGGATGAGAGGCAAATCAGTTTGTGATTTTACCATCTAGAGCTTGCAGAATGTGACTTGTGTAATTTTGTTCCAGGCAAGCTGTCCCACCAGAGCCCTTTTAGAAACCAATGTTATCGTAATTTGCCATTGGAAGTTTTTTTTTAAAATGGACATTTCCTTCATTTCTTCTATCTTTCCCTTAAAGACGTCAGGTAACCACAGCTTCATGGACAGGTGCTGGTTGCCCTTCTGAATCTGTGTCAAATTTGAAACTGTGTCTGGGAAATTATTCATCTGAGGAGGGCATCACTTCAAACTCTAATCCTACCCTTACCTGTTATCCAATCAAACAAGAAGGTCCTGATCGTTACCAGCTACAGAAGCCCTATGTAATTTTGTTTCTCATGTTGCCCCTCCCATAGTCATGATTTTTCCTGATCATTATGGCCTCAGCTGTTTGCTGCCTTTCCTACCAGCTGGATCATCAGTGAAGTATTGCCAAACTATTGAATGTACTTCTAAAGTGTAACTGTGTTTTTGTAGCTAAATACAAGGAGAAACTGGCAACATGCATCAGAAAAATATTGTGCACTTGCTCAGATCTTCTCACCAGGTTAGGATGTGATAACCAGACATTGGTGGCTCTTGTGCCAATGGCTCAAAACAGTGAGTATTAATAATTTATGTTGTAGTCAAAGGGGAATCTCTCCAGTAGATGCTGTTTGGATGCTCACCTTGTTGTTGACACTCCTACTTCATTCATGTAATCCTCTGTGTCGAGTCCTTTTCAGGCTAAATGCAAGCTGACTTTATTTCATTTGGTTCAACTGTTTTCCTTTTGATCATTTATTAAGTGAACTTGCAGAAATGCTTTTTGCCCTTCTGCCATCTCTTTGTGATTTAGTTTATTTTCCAATGTCTTTCCCACCTCTTAGCCTGAACTTGTCATCAACTGATGCTCAGCCTATATTTTCTAGCAGAATTCAATGGATTTGGGTTGGGGAGGGATGAGACAATTCTTAATTGCCTCCATAATTTAGGAAACTGAGACCATTTAACATGGATTGGGTGCCACTGGCCTTTATGGTTTTACTGCCATTCAAGGTGATTCTTTCATCATAGAATCAGTGGGAAAATCAACTAGCTCCCCCAACCAAAGCCATGAAAACAGTCCCCTAAACTATCAGCCCAATTCTCTGAGCTGATGTTTTGAGCCATGCGTCTGTGTTGCCATTTCTCGTGCCACATCTCAGTTATAAATTGTCTTTCTATTGCATCAGGGTGTGTCACCTTCTAGTTTCTGTGAACTGTAAAACAATATTGTCACTCTTCGCCTCAACCCTTCCCATTTACCACCTTGTTTTGTTTTTGTTTGCTTTCTTGCCATCCTAATAGTGATGACTCTTGGCAATGAAACCCTATATTACTTGGGAGAAATTAAAAGCTTGACTTTTCAGCTTTTGTTGATGGAAGGTGTTTGTTGGGAGGATAGGGATGTTTGAGGTGAATTTCCAGCCCTGAGCATCCTGTCAGTCAATCTCTATTGCAGGTTTTGAATTAGGATCCAGATTAAACTGGTCGCAATTGAAGTGGGTGCTCCCTGCTGTCCCTATCCCCACGACATCACCATGACTTTAGGATTACAATAAATTGCATTGGGAAAAGCTATTTTGACATCAAGTTTAAAAACTGTTTCCTTACTGCACTTCCTCTCGCTTTAAAGTTGGACTTTAAGATGCAGTACAACTGGTGAATGACAAGACAAACTTATCTGAAATACTTTGGTTTTCCTGGTGAGTTGGAACCTGCATCCTGTGCTTTAGGAGCTGTGGCTTTTTATGTTGTCAGTGGTTAATTACAGATATGAGTGGTACTGTCTTCAGGAGCTGCTAAGCAGAGACCAAGGGTTACCGTTCCGGGAGTCTAAAGGAATGGGGACTGGTCGTCTTTAGCTGTGGTCTGCAAAATACATTTTGAGTAGATGGAACTGGGAAATAAAATGACATGAACTTAATTGGAAAGGGGAAATATTTTTTGAATACTTCATGCTCATCCACCAAGTAAAAATACTACAGTTGGCCTGGATCATCCTCTGCTATGGAGATGAGGGAAAATATCAAGCGGAGTTCCTGGTGCTGATGGGTTTGTATCAATCCCTGCTGGGATTAAAATTTGGTGTCACTCAGGTTTTGTGCTTGTGAATATTTGGAACCTTGATATTCCTTTCAGGAAATATTTTTTCATCATTGCTCTTTGTTTAAGACAGTGTGAATCATAACACTGGCAACACCTCTCTTTCTCACCTCCCACTACCCCAAGACTAAAAAGATACCTCCCACCACCCCAAGACATCCTGTGAGCGGTTGCTTTGTATGTCTTCTGCCTCCATTCAGGATCTGTTTCATGATGATCGTTAATACTGAGAAACTCTGTTGCATTATATGTGAATGCAACTTGGTGATATCAACTGTACTACAGACCATGGGCAGTGCAGTGGGACAGAGCTGTTGTTGTTGGTCAGGACATCATATTACAGCATTTGAAAAACACCTGTCTTGACAGAAACCAATGCGGTGGCCTGTGATTTTTTTTTTAAAAAAAAGAACGTGAAGAAAATTCGTCCCATTAATTAAAGACAGAAACCCTCAAACACACAAGGTTGTTACCAATTTGTTTATCATTGTTTGTTTTTCTTTGTAAATGTGAGTGTAACTAGGCTCCATACTTCTCTCTGGCTAAGTTCGGTAGTAGGCTGTGGACCCCAGATCCACTGGCTAAAGGACCAAATTCTTCAGTCAGCCGGAATCATGGGATTTATGAACTTGTGTCCATAGTTATTTTTTACAGTTGGTGTGTAAGAATAGCTTGGAACAGTTGGGTGGCACTATCTGTAGATAAAGTGTATATTCAAATAGTGTAATTTTTAAAGGCTTTGTTTTGCCTAATATTTTTGTGAAATGGTTCAGTAACATTTTGATTAAATAAACGGCTTGTTTATTTGACAGGTGGTGAGATTGTTAATTTCTATTTATGTACATGCTGCTGGAATTAATACATGCAGCAAGGAACTGTAGAATCAAAATTTGGACCAAGGCACGTTGTCCAGAGATGATGAGAGCACACTGAGGCTTGAATTTAGTAAAATTAGGACTAATTCTGACATTGCAGCACACTTTTTAGAATGCAAGGTTGAGCAGAGTGTTTTAATTTTCAATGATGATGTGCTTGACACAGCTCAAAACTCCATATGTCGTCCCATCAGTGCCTATTTTTGCAGCCATGATATTACCCATCTCCAACCTTTTACACACTGCCATTTTGAATTATTTTCAGATTACTTCATGGTCTTTCTCAATCTTCTTTTGATTAAGTAAACTCCTCCAGTCCTACAGCTCTGAGAGTTCTATCTTTCTTCAATTCTGGTTTCTTACACATTCTCACAATCTTTGTTCCACTTTTGACAGCACCTTCAAAAACTGCAACCTAAACCACTCAAAGGCAATTGCAGATATACAGGATGCCACCATCCTGACTGGAAATCATTGTTTCTTACTGTTTTGGCACCAAAAACCTGGAACTCCCTCCCTCTCAGCACCATGGGTGTAAGTCCACTCGTGGACTACAGTGGATCAGGAAAATAGTTTACCAGCACCTTCTCACAGGCAATTTGGATAGTTAATTCACCGACGTCCACGAGCAAATATTAATGAAAAGCCGTGCCTTCAGCTGCCTCCGTCTTGGTTGCCTCTGGAAACCCCTCTTGCCTATCCTTAGAGCCTCCTGCAATGTGTAACTTGCCTTGCAACTCTCCAAAGATTGTTAGCCATTTACGATGCACAAGTCAAGAGTGTGGTGGAATATTTCGCACCTGACTAGATGAGAACAGCTTTAAACAAGAATCCAACACCATCCAGGACAAACCAATCCACAAAACACCTCCAGCCAGCTTTGCTCATTCAAATCTTTGGCTTTGTCCAAATTCTGCCCATATTTGAAGTTGCATTGATCTGTTCTCTCATCTCCACTGAATTTGAAAGCTAAACACAGTTAAGTCTCATCCTTGTTTTCAAATCCCTCCATAGCTTTACCCTTACTTGCAATAATTTTGGCTGACGCAATAAGCTTAAAATTCTCTCTGCTGCTCTCCTTCTGGCCCAGTGACCTTAAGATGTAAAGTAGAAAAAGATCAGCCAGCCCATTGAGTCTGTTCTCTCACTCAATGAGTTCATGGCTGATCTGATAATCATCTTATCCACTTTCTTACTTTTTCCCATAACCCTTGATTCCTTTGTTTGTTAAAATTTCAGCCTTTAATATACTTAATCATTCAGACTTGCCAGCTCTCTGTGGTGAAGAATTTCACAGATTCAGTAACCTCTGAGAATTCCTTCTCATCATTGTTTTAAAAGGCAACTTTTCAATTATGAGATTTTGCACTTTAGTCCTCGACTTTCCCATAGGGGAATCAACCCTTCTATATCTACCCTGTCAAGTCCCATAAATCCCTTGTATATTTCAATAAGGTCTCTTCACAAGCCAATCTCCCCATACCTAGGATCAGCCTAATTAACTTTAGCCAGACTGTCCCAATCCCAAACTTTCCTTCGATAAGGAGCTCAAAACTGTTCACCATATTCCTGCTGTGGTCTGAGTAGTGTCTTGTATAATTTTAGCAAGACTTCCTCTATTTTGTACTCTATTTTCTTTGAAATAAAGATCAGCATTCCACTTGCCTTCCCTATTATCTGCTGAACATTGTATGCTAGCTTTTTGAGATTTATGCACAAGTACTTCCAAATCCATCTGTGCTGTAGCATTTTTCAGTCTTTCTTCATTTAATAACATGGAGCTCCTCTATTCCTGTTGCCAAAGTGTATAACTTCGCATTTTTCCACATTATGTTCTATCTGCTAAGGTTTTGAACACTCACTTAACCTGTCTGTAGAATCTGTGTTATCATCACCAACTGCTTTCCGACTTATTTATTTTATGTATCCCACAAACTTGGCTATATTACTTTCTTTCCCCCCCCATCCAAGTGATTATATTGTAAATAACTGTGACCCCAACACTAATCCCTGTGGCACTCAGTTATGTACAGGTTGCCATTCTGAAATGCACCCTTACCTAGCTCTGTCTTGTATAACTTTGTCAAATCTCTATCCACACTGATGTACCACTTCTAACATCGTGGCTCATCTTATTAAGTAGCCTAATGCTTGGTACCTTATTCAACATCGTCTGAAAATTCAAATATATTACATCCACTACTTCCTATTTGTCTACCTCAACAACTTGGTGCCTCAACAAAGGATTACAATACACTTGACAAGTATGATTTCTCTTCAAGCGAGCAATACTGACTCTGCTTGATCATATTATTTCTAAGTACTCTGTTATTGCACCCTTTTGGTAGGCTTAACATTTTTCCAATAACCGATGTTAGTCTAACTGACCTGTTCTTCGTCTCCTTTGCTCCTTTAAAAGTGTCACGTTGGTAGTTTTCCAGAATCCAAGCATTCTTGGAACATTACGAATTGTGCATTCACTATTTCTACCCACTTGTTGTAATATCCTAGGATCCATTCCATCAGGTCCAGAGGATGTATTGTTCTTTCGCCCCATTAGTTTCCTTTGGAAAACAACTGACTTGCTGAACTCAAGCAAATGACCTAACAAACTGCAACTCCCAGTGTTGCAAATAGTAGTGATGAAAGGCATCAAGGATGTGCCTGTTGCTGTGATACAAATTTACAGCACAAAGATGGCATATTGTACAAAGAAAACTGTCATTATCCCAAATTAGTTCAGAGGAGAAATGCCACAGTATATCCAAGCAAGCCAATTGAGGCAAGTCTGAGGAAAGCAAGAGATGTGCTCTACTGGCCGTACATGAGTAACAACATCAAGGATCATGTCAGCCAGTGCAGTGCTTGTAATGAGGACCAAGCTACATTTGCTTTAATTTTTTTTTCTGCTGCTTGTATCCTTGTCTCAATTCATTCTCCCAGCTTTGTGTCATCTGCAAATTTGGAAATATTAATTTAGTTCACTCATTTAAATCTATATATTGTGAATAGCACTGAACCCTGTGGTATACCACTCGTCCCTGCCTGTCATTCAGAAAAGGTCCTGTTTATTATTACTGTTTCCTGCCTGCCAACCAGTTCTCTACACTGTCAGTACACTACCCCCAATCTCCGCGTCTCAATTTTACTTGCTAATCTCATGTGGGACATTATGAAAAGGCTTCTGAATATCCAAGTAAACCCCATTTGTGGGCTCCCCCTTATCAATTCTACAAGTAACAGTCTCAAAATTCAAGTAGATTTGCCAAGCATGATTTCCTTTTTGTAAATTATTGTTTCTGAGTAGGTAACTTATATCCTCAATGTGTGTTCAATAAGCAAAACTGCTTTTAGCCTGCAAAGAAACAGCACCTAAATTTCTGTCTCCTCTGTCGCTCAATAACAAAATCTACTATTAGGTGTTCCGATTCACGTTTTCCTGTAACTGCTCTCTCTCCAAATTCCCCTTTGGAGAATTTCCAAAGGAAAAGGGAGAAAGCAACCTATAGAGGAACTGAAAAGATGAATCCTTAACCAGTGTGAATGAACGAGCAAGAATTGTTATATCCATAACCTTGTGTTATTAGCAAAGAATCTGAAGGAGTTTAAAGAAATCTGAAATAAAACTTCTTCAATGTGTGATCCAGACTGGTGCCAGAATTGTACATGTCTAACTTTAACCCCCTCCCATAATACTTGTCTCGTTGCTTGTTTGAATGTGTATTGGAATTTTAACATTTTGTTAGAGTTTAAATTATAAAATTATGTATTAGTAATTCCTATATCTTGCTATTGGTTAAAAGCAGTTAAATTTACAATAGTCATTTTCTTGTTACTGGGAAAAGCCTGGTATAGATATTTCTTGAACCTGAGTTAGAGATGTAAAGTTGGGCAAGTCACTGAATTTCACATTTGTGACAACTCCAGGAAGAGTGGGGCTTGATTTCCAGTGCACTATGATAATGAGTAATGGTAAAACACTATTGAAGAAGCCTCGGTGAATATCTGCAGTACAACCAGTTGTTAGTATACACTGCATAATCTTTGGGAATTATCTACCTCAAAGAGCTGTGGCCGTGCTGTCATTGTGTATGTTCAGGATTGGCAATGATAGATTTTTAGACTCTTGGGGATAGGATGAAGATTTCAAGAGGAGATACAAGATCAGCTGTGATTTTATTGAATGGCTGAGCAAGCTCCAGGGGTCATGTGGCCTTCTGATCCATTTCTTATGTTGTTAACAAGCCACTCTGCATTGATGGTGGAGAAAGTGTACTTTCACTGTAATTGAGATATTTGTGGTTTCCAAGGAAGGGGATACTAGGTAGGCACAATACCCACCTTTAGCTGTTCCTATTTTTGGGAGTTCTATGACTTGCACTAATCTTCCAGGAAAAGTTGGGCTAATGGCCAAATCAGGAATCAAAGGCATCTACTGGCATCTTGTGGATAAATATGGTATTGCATGATATATTGCCCAAAGACTTTTTACTGGAAAGTACAGTCTGCTCTGTTGCAATGCTATAGTTCAGTTCCTGTGTTATGAGAAAAACACACAATACCAGCACCATTTAAGCCAATAGGACTGGAATCTCACAATATCCAATCAAGGTAAGGAAAGTTTGCATTCTACAAATAATGATGATCTAAATTCTTCAATCACGTTGTAGCCAATTCACATTGAAGAAACTCTGTTATAGCAGAACCGACTTAACATTGAAAGGAGTCCTAATCTACGTACTGGAGGAAGTCATTCAGCCCTTTGAGTATGTGTCACTACCTACCACTTTAGAATATAGAACATTACAGTGCAGTACAGGCCTTTCGGCCCTCTGTTGTGTTGACCTGCAAATTTAATCTGATGCCCACCTAATCTGCACTGTTCCATTATTATCCATATGAATGTCCAATGCCCATTTAAATGCCCTTAATGTCAACGTGTCTACTACTACTCTGAGTGAAGAAACTACCCCTGTTATCTGTCCTAAATCTAACACCCCTCAATTTAAAGCTATGTTCCCTCATGTTAGCCTTCACCATCTGAGGAAAAAGACTCTCACTGTCCACCCTATCTAACCCTCTGATTATTTTATACATCTCAATTAAGTCACCTCTCAACCTTCTCCCCAACGAAAACAGCCTCCGTTCACTCAGCCTTTTCTCATAAGACCTTCCTTCCTTCCATACCAGATAACATCCTAGTAAATCTCCTCTGAACCTTTCCAAAGCTTCCACATCCTTCCTATAATGTGACCAGAACTGCATGCAGCACTCCAGGTGCAGCCTTCCTGGTGTCGAGTACAGCTGAAGCATGATCTCATAAGCTCTGAAACTCAATCCCCCTACCAATAAATGTCAACACACCATTATTAACAACCCTATCAACTTGGTGGCAACTTTCAGGGATTTATGCACTTGGACATGGAGAGATCTCTGTTCATCTACACTGCCAAGAATTTTACCATTAGCCCAGGGCTCTGCATTCCTGTTACTACTTCCAAAGTGAACTATCTTTCTCTTTTCTGCATTAAACTCCATTTGCCAATTATCAGCCCAGCTCTGCAGCTTATCTATGTCCCTCTGTAACCCACAATATCCTTCGGCACTATCCACAAGTCTGCCTACCTTTGTGTCTCTGCAAATTTACTAACCCGTCCATCTATGCCCACCTCCAGATCATTTATAAAAATGACAAACAGCGGTGGCCCTGAAACAGAGCCTTGCGGCACACCACTGGTAACTGAGCTCCAGGATGGACATTTCATATCAACGACCACCCACTATCGTCTTTCAGCTAGCCCAATTTCTGATCCAAACTGTTAAATCACCTTCAATCGTAAACTCCTTATTTTGTGCAATAGCCTACCATGTGGAACCTTATCAAACGCCTTACTGAAGTCCATGTACACATTAGCTGCCTTACATTCATCCGCCTGTTTTGTCACCTTCTCAAAGAACTCTATAAGGTTAGTGAGGCACGACCTACCCTTCACAAAATCATGTTGACTATCCCTAATCAAATTAATCCTTTCCAGATGATTATAAATCCTAACTCTTATAACCTTTTCCAACATCTTACCCTTGACTGAAGTAAGGCTCACTGGCCTATAATTACCAGGTTCAAAGTTTGTGAGAAGATTTGTAGCTCGGGTGCTCATTGTTGTGGATCTGTTCGCCGAGCTGGGAATTTGTGTTGCAGACGTTTCGTCCCCTGTCTAGGTGACATCCTCAGTGCTTGGGAGCCTCCTGTGAAGCGCTTCTGTGATCTTTCCTCCAGCATTTGTAGTGGTTTGAATCTGCCACTTCCGGTTGTCAGTTCCAGCTGTCCATTGCAGTGGTCGGTATATTGGGTCCAGGTCGATGTGCTTATTGATTGAATCTGAATCTGTGGATGAGTGCCATGCCTCTAGGAATTCCCTGGCTGTTTTCTGTATGGCTTGTCCTGTAATAGTAGTGTTGTCCCAGTCAAATTCATGTTGCTTGTGATCTGCACGTGTGGCTACTAAGGATAGCTGGTGTTCATGGATGCGGATCGTTAGCTGTCTTCCTGTTTGTCCTATGTAGTGTTTTGTGCAGTCCTTGCATGGGATTTTGTACACTACATTGGTTTTGCTCATGCTGGGTATCGGGTCCTTCGTTCTGGTGAGTTGTTGTCTGAGAGTGGCTGTTGGTTTGTGTGATTGGCTGTTGGTTGTTATGAGTCCTAGTGGTCACAGTAGTCTGGCTGTCAGTTCGGAAATGCTCTTGATGTATGGTAGTGTGGATATCCTAAACAACCTAGTCCCACCTGCCAGCACCCAGTCCATATCCCTCCAAACCCTTCCTAGTCATATACCCATCCAAATGCCTTTTAAATGTTGCAATTGTACCAGCCTCCACCACTTCCTCTGGCAGCTCATTCCATACACGTACCACACTCTACATGAAAAAGTTGCCCCTTAGGTCTCTTTTTATATCTTTCCCTACTCGCCCTAAACCTATGCCCTCTAGTTCTGGACTCCCTGACCCCAGGAAAAAGACTTTGTCTATTTATCTATCCATGCCCCTCATAATTTTGTAAACCTCTATAAGGTCACCCCTCAGCCTCTAACACTCCAGGGAAAACAGCCCCAGCCTGTTCAGCCTCTCCCTGTAGCTCAGATCCTCCAACCCTGGCAACATCCTTGTAAATCTTTTCTGAACCCTTTCAGGTTTCACATCATCTTTCCAATAGGAGGGATTCCAGAATTGCACGCAATATTCCAACAGTGGCCTAACCAATGATCTGTACAGCTGCAACATGACCTCCCAACTCCTGTACTCAATACACTGACCAATAAAGGAAAGCATACCAAACGTCACCTTCACTATCCTATCTACCTGTGACTCCACTTTCAAGGAGCTATGAACCTGCACTCCAAGGTCTCTTTGCTCAGCAACACTCCCTAGGACCTTACCATTATGTGTATAAGTCCTGCTAAGATTTGCTTTCCCAAAATGCAGCACCTCACATTTCTGAATTAAACTCCATCTGCCACCTCTCAGCCCATTGGCTGATCTGTCCAAATCCTGTTGTAATCTGAGGTAACCCCCTTCGCTGTCCACTACACCTCCAATTTTGGTGTCATCTGCAAACTTACTAACTGTACCTCCTTATGCTCGCATCCAAATCATTTATGTAAATGACAAAAAGTAGAGGGCCCAGCACTGATCCTTGTGGCACTCCACTGGTCACAGGCCTCCAGTCCGAAAAACAGCCCTCCACCACCACCCTCTGTCTTCTACCTTTGAGCCAGTTCTGTATCCAAATGCCTAGTTCTCCCTGTATTCCATGAGATCTAACCTTGCTAATCAGTCTCCCACTGGGAACCTTGTCAAACACCTTACTGAAGTCCATATAGATCACATCTACTGCTCTGCCCTCATCAATTGCCCATCCCTAATTAGCCAGAGGACAGTTAAAGGCCAACCACATTGCTGTGGACCTGGAGTTGCATGTAAGCTCGACCAAGTAAGGTTGCAGTGTTCTTCCATACAGGACATTAGTGAACCAGATGGGTTTTTCCAACAATCAACAACTCTTAATTGCAGACATTTATTAGATTCAAATTCCACCATCTGCAATGGTAGGATTTGAACCTAAGTCATTACCTGGCTGTCTGGATTAATACCCTTATGCCATCAATTTCCCTTGTCTTCAATATTCTTCTAACAATATCTGTCTTAAACATTCCAATTGACTCCTTGACTGCGCTCTGTCAACATCCACCGGTTTTCATGGCGGAGACTTCCAGAATCCCCCCTACTTGGCTTTGTTTGGAAAAAAGTAGGAGGAGAAAGTGAGGTCTGCAGATGCTGGAGATCGGAGCTGAAAATGTGTTGCTGGAAAAGCGCAGCAAGTCAGGCAGCATCCAAGGAACAGGAAATTCGACGTTTCGGGCATAAGCCCTTCATCAGGAATGAAAAAAGTACTCTGATTTCATTGCTAAAGTGCTTAGTTCTAATGTTAAAAGTTTTGAGGCAAGTTTAGAACAAAGCAGAAATAGGGAAAATTGTTTATTTATATATCATGGAGCAAACGTTAATATGAAAAGAAATTATACAAAGTAGGCTTATTTTCTCTAGAATTCCTAAAGTTAAGGGGTGACTTGATCCAAGACTTCAAAATATTAGCAGGAAAAGACGATAGATAAGGATGAGTTATTTCCTGGTTGGGGATTCTAGAATTAAGGGAATAGTTTTTACAAAAATAGGGCCTGATCTTTTAGGAGAGATGTTAGGAAGTACTCCCACCACAAAGAGTGATAGTTGTTTTGAACTCTTTCACAAATAGCAGTGGATACAGGGTCAGTTATTAATTTTTAATGAGATTTTGTTTTCAAAGCAAAGATTTTAAGGGATATAGGCCAAAGGCAGATATATGAAGTTAGGCACAGCTCAGTCATGATTTAATTGAATGGCAGAATGGGATTGAGGAGATGAATGGCTTACTCCTGTTCTTATTCTGAAGTTAACAATCTCACAATACAACGTTATAGTCGAAAAGGTTTATTTGGAAATACTAGCTTTTGGAGCGCTGCTCCTTCACCAGGTGGTTGTGGAGCAACGCTCCGAAAACTAGTATTTCCAAATAAACCTGTTCGACTATAACCTGGTGTTGTGATTTTTTTCAAACTTTGTACACCCCAGTCCAACGCCGGTACCTCTAAATCGTCTATCTCTCAATGCTTCGATTACAGGCAGTGCCCGGGCTGTGAATGACTCTGAGTCTGTTGGCAAAGTAAGTCAGAACACAATGCAGGATATTCAGTCATTGGGGATCTCATTTGGTACGCAAGTAGATCAAGGCGTGTGCAACTTAAATGAAAACGTGGAGTTAGGATACAGATCGGCCGTAAAGGAATTTCCACTGACCAGGAGACCAAACGCAGAAGCCAGCTGTATAAGGTTGCCACTAATTAATAATGAGTGAGTTGGAGAGGAACTGTTGTTAAATGTGAAATTTGCTGTCACAAACATTAATTAGGATAGATGTACTTAAGGGAAAGCTGGCCAAATTCACCAGGGGAAAGAATATAGTTTCAAGCTAAATGAAATGGAAAGTGAAGATCATCTTGTGAAGGGTCACCACCTGAATACAGCAGGCGGGCCGAATAGCCTGACTGTGGGCTGGACACGTACTGCTGTAAAATCTAGCAGGATGCTGGAGAGGCTGAATAGCCTCTTCTTGATGCTTTTGAGCCATTTTTTAAAAAAACCCTGTAGCTGCAACTAGTGCACGAATCCCCTCAGAGCAGCTTGTAACAAACGAAAGATCACGTCCAAATTTTATAAGGTGAAGGTGATTATACTGTTTGTTTTTACACAGACCTCTCCTGTGACAGTTCTGTAAATCTCAGTGTCGAGCTGCATAAGCTTCATAACAAATTAAAGCCTTCAGTCTGACAGCACATCGGTCTGCGTTGGCTTGACGTTGATTCCGGGCCCATTTCCTGCCCAAAACCTCATTTCAGATTTATCTGGAGGGATGACAAGACTTCAGGTTTTCGTCAGTCCCGTGATTTGTAAACTTGTCAGCCTGAAAAAAAACTGCACGGCGCGGTTGATTAGGTCAGCGCTCATTGCGACGGGTGGAAATATTCTGTCAGAGCTTTGTACAAATATATAAAGGTTCTCTTCCAATTACTCGCTTGGCACTAGCAGACCCAGCTTTAAGCAACTGGCCAACAGTTTGCACAGGACCTCAGACCTCCCTCCCTCCCCATGGCGAGTCCATTGAATTTAGTCAGCAGATCCACTCCCCGTTTGGTGTTTCTCGCTGCAGAGTAGAGGCTGGGAAAAGAATTACAATTGTTTCCTAAATATCACAACCGCACCCCCACTTCGCCAGCTCATTTCCATGTCAACTTATCGCACGATCAACATCTCTCACGTTGAAGTAATTATAATCAGACCAAGTCTCCTCCCCCCCCCCCCCCCCAATACACACACACAAACACCCCCTCTATCTCGGGCTCACACCCTCTCCTCCCCACCCCCATCAGGGACTCTTGCTGTCAGGTTTGTTTTGGCTGAGACTTTTTTTTGTTATAAAGAAACTGCACCACGGTGTATTTATTTTACAAATCTACATGCTGTGGAGAATTCAGAGCTCACGTTTCTTAGTGGTCACTTGGTGAGCAGTCAATGCCAGAAAGTTAAACAATGTCGTGAGCATGGTGGGTGTAGAAAGCAACGTTTTCCCCACTTTCATCCCAAACCTACCGAGAAGGGCAACATTTTACAATTAGCAGCAAGCTAAGTTCTTTTTTCCCCAATAGGCTGTTTTTAACTTGAAATATTTATTTGCAGTAAGGCACAGCGCGTAGTCACACCTCATACATTGCCCGCATCAAACACTCCCGAAACAGGTAGGGGCTGGGCTTAGATACAGAGTAAAGCTCTCTCAAACTAAAATTAAACCCAAAGTTTCCTTCACACCATCCCCATCAACAGTTCGGAACAGGGACAGCACGGGATTAATACAGGGTAAAGCTCCCTTCCCCTCTTTGAAGTAAAAGTAAACTGAGAGTAAAGTTCCCTTGACCATTTTACTGAAACAGGAAGTCAACAATAATAACGAAATAGTCCCTACTGGGCCACAGTACTGAAGTAAAACACAATTTAACAGTCAAATGGAAACTTATAGAGCAAAACGGAAACTTACTAAATTAAAATAACGTTATCTGAGGTGATGATGCAAATCTCCCAACTCCTGAGACATTTGTAGCACTGGGTTAGATAAAGATTAAAGATTCCTCTCTACACTGTCTTTATCAATTTTGAAAACCTTTGAACTATCAATTGTACATATTATGATGTTCGGATCCAGGGTTAAAAAAAGATTCATTGATCAATATATGACTTTATTGACTCAGCTTGCAGAATTATTTTCATTTGCATAACTACCAGATGATCTGATTAAAATAAAATGGTATTATACACAAGAGATCCTGCATTGAGAGCATGCCTACTGAGGGAGGACAAGCTCATGCTCAGGAAAGCTGAGTTTTTTTTTATTCAGCTGCTAGAGTATATTCATGATAGAATAGACCAAGTCTTGCATTGTAATAATAGACACTTCAGTCCCAGTGGGCAAAACAATTGCAGAGAAAAGATAGGATGCTCCTCTTGTGGAGGAGATCATCCGGATGAGAAGAACATAGAGTCATAGAGATGTACAGCATGGAAACAGACCCTTCGCTCCAAACGGTCCACGCAGACCAGATATCCCAACCCAATCCAGTTCCCCCTGCCAGCACCAGGCCCATATCCCTCCAAACCCTTTCTATTCATATGCCCATCCAAATGCCTTTTAAATGTTGCAATTGTACCAGCCTCCACCACTTCCTCTGGCAGCTCATTCCATACACATATGACCCTCTGTGTGAAAAAGTTGCCACTTATGTCCCTTTTATAGCTTTCCCCTCTCATCCTAAACCTATGCCCTCTAGTTCTGGACTCCCAGGGAAAAGACTTTGTCTATTTACCCTATCCATGCCCCTCATGATATTATAAACCTCTTTAAGGTCACCCCTCAGCCTCCGACGCTCCAGACAAAACAGCCCCAGCCTATTCAGCCTCTTCTTATAGCTCAAATCCTCCAACCCTGGCAACATCCTTGTAAATCTTTTCTGAACCCGTTCAAGTTTCACAACACCTTTCCAATAGGAAGGAGATCAGAATTGCACACAATATTCTAACAGTGGCCTAATCAATGTCCTGTACAGCCCCAACGTGACCTCCCAACTCCTGTACTCAAGACTCTGACCAACAAAGGAAAGCATTCACTAAAATCAAACAACAAGTGATGACAGTGCCAGTGCTAAAATACTATAGCATAAGTGATGAAGTCACCCTGTAGTGAAACAGAGTTGGAGCAGTCTCAATGCAACAAGGACAAATGATCACATTTGCGTCCAGGACATTAACACAAACAGAATGTGCTATGCACCGATTGAGCATGTGACTGACTATTGTTTTTGCTTGTGAACATTTTCATCAACACCTACCAGGAAGAGGCAGAGGGACAGTTGAGTCCAACCACAAGACACTTTCAAAGCTTTTTCCTTCAGTTGCTACAAATGCTCCAAAGCATCTTTAAAGGTTGTTACTCCAGTTACAGTGATACCATCTGGATGTAAATTACAAGCAAGTGAAGCTGATGTATATTGCGCACATAGTCTTGAAAGTAGCACTCCCAATAAAGAAAATAGAGGATACTATAATAAGAATATGAAATCTTCCATACTTGGCATCAAGTAGGTGTTTATCATACTCTGGAAGACATCAACCTGACTTGAAAATTACAGAAGAGCTGAAATCAAGCAAATGACCCAACTGACTCCCATAGTAAATGACATCACCAACCCAAAGAAACTCAAACATATAAATGAAAGGCAGGAATTATCTGTAGTGCTTCATCCAGAGGCTCACTGAAGATGTTACCTAGTATGGTAACATCTGAAAATGAACCCTCCAGCTCAGCGAGAACACCTACATCCAGAACCTCAACCTGAACTACGAATCTTCTCAAAACTCACTAAGGTCCATGTGTGGCAGAAACGAATGCATCGACATGCTGATTGAGGTAATCCTTCAATCGGTGTGTAGCTCAAAGGAAATGTTGGTATCAAGCCAAAGACCAGTTAAAGACCAGTGAAAATCCAGACTTTGGATGGAGCTGGGAGTACACACTTCATGTGGGTTGGAGCAGATTTTTCTGCCACAATAGACAATTATCCTGATGTATTAGACCAGAACAGCCCCCTCAATATCGTCTAGACCCTAACCTTTTCTTATTTTAAAGAAATGGTGTTGTGTTCCAGGTGTAATTTGATTGGTCAAACTACCAGATTTAAAACAAAGCACACTTTATTCATCCACTATAGTTGAAATACAACAAAAGAAAGAAGGAATTTGAACATTTTAATTCTATTGGAAAACTTAACTGAATAATAACTATTACTAATTAACTGTTCCAATATAGTAACACCCCATAAACATAACCTTGGCAAAAGGCAAATTCAGAAAACAGATTATCTTGCATGCAATTCTCCAATCCAGGAGGAAATAATAACAAAAGACAATAGAGGGAGATAGAGGGAGAGCGCCAGCTCTCTGCTGTGGCAGTTTCTCACAACCCAAGCAGCTTCTGCTGAAAGCTAAATTAAAGATCCTGGTTCTGTGGGAGTTTGACCCAACTCCTTCAGGCTGCTTCTGTTGTTTCTATTTTTTAAAAAAACAAGGCCTCACAATTTGTTTACCCTAGTGGTTTTTGTAGACTGCTCATCACCTCTGCCTTGAAATCTCTCTTCATAAAACAAGAACGGTGGAAAAGTTGACATCCACCTTTGCTGAATCTGTCAAATACCATGAGGGAAGAATTTAGTTGCTCCATAAATGATTGGGAAATTCAACACCACGCATCATCTTCATAGTCAAAAGGTGTAGTGCTGGAAAAGCACAGTTGGTCAGACAGCACCCGAAAAGCAGGAGAGTCAATGTTTCAAGGTAAGCTCTTCGTCAGGAATGAGACATTCCTGATGAAGAGCTTATGCTCAAAATGACAACTTTCCAGCTCCTTGGATGTTGCCTGACTGACTGTGCTTTTCCAGCACCACACTTTTTGACCTGGATCTCCAGCACTTGCAGTCCTCTCTTGTTCCCACATCATCTTCATGATGTTCCCACATCATCTTCATACTTTCCCCAGGCAATTGGAAAGATTGAGATGACAGTGAACATTGCCAAAAGAATCATAAAGGAATCAAGCAGATCTCATACAGGTGTATGCAAGGCAATCTTCTATTTACTCTGTCCATTCCTCAGATAGTTTTTGAAACCTTTATCAGTTCCCACCTGCCCACCCTCAGCCGCCTTCTCTCCAAGGAAAATAATCCCAACTTCTTCAATCTATCCTCAACTGAAATCTTTCGTTCCTGTAGGAATTATTGTCAATTGCTTCTGAATTGCCTCTAATGCATTCACATTTTTCCTATGTTGTGGCATCCACAACAGTTCTTAAGTATCAAGGGTTATGGGGAAGAAGCAGGAGAATGAGGATGAGAAACTTATAAGACCATAAGACATAGGAGTGGAAGTAAGGCCATTCGGCCCATCGAGTCCACTCTGCCATTCAATCATGGCTGATGGGCATTTCAACTCCATGATTGAATGGCAGAGCAGACTTGATGGGCTGAGTGGCCTAATTTCTGCTCCTATGTCTTATGGTCTTGTACCCTATTGCCCCTATTAATAAATCCAAGGACACTGTCCCCACCTGTCCTGCCACCTTTAATGATCTGTGCACAAATACATCCAGGTCCCTCTGTTCCTGCACCCACTTTAGAATTGTATGCCCTGTGTTACATTGTCTTACAGCGTTCTGACCAAAGTGCATCACCTCATGCCTCCCTGTTTTGAACTTTATCTGCCCACTCCACCAACCTGGCAATGTCCTCCTTTTGGAGTTTTGTATTGTCCTCTTCACAATATAACAATCTTCCAAGTTTAGTGTCATCTGAAAACTTTAAAACTTTTCCCCTGAACAGCAAGATCCAGATCATTAATGCATAGCAGGAAAAAACTGAAGTCTACCTTTGCCTTGTACAAGTTCTCCATCACCTGCATGCTATTGTACTCTGTGCCTCTATTAAAAAAGCTGAGAATACAGTATGTTCACTAACTGCTCACTCAACCTGTTATGCCACCTTCTATGATCTGTGCACATATACACCTAGGTCCCTCCGCTCCACTACCTGCTTTAGAATTAAATGCCCTATCTATATTGTCTTTCAATGTTTTTCTGATCAAAGTGCATCTTCTCTGCATTGAACTTCATCTGCCAACTCCACCAACTTGTCAACATCCTTTTGGGTTTCCAACTGTCCCTCTCACAGTATGCCATTCTTCCAAGTTTAGTATTTTTTGCAAACTTTGAAATTATCCCCTGCACATTAAGATTTAGGTCATTAATATAGATCAGGAAAAGCTAGGGCCCCAATCCTGACCATGGGGAACTCCTCAGACCTAATAAAAATCCATTGACTACTCTCTGCTTCCTATCCCTCTCTCAGTTTTGTATTCACATTGTTACTATACTTGTTTTCACCATGACCTGTAGCTTTTCTCACAAGTCTGTTGTGTGTCACTGTATGAAATGCCTTCTGGCAATCCAAATTCTCCACATCAATGTGTTCTCTACCTGTCTGCCATCTTCAATGATCTGTGCTACCAAGATCCCTTTGCTCTTGCACCCTCTATTTTAGGTTGTCTTTCAATATTCTGCTGAGTCAAGTGCATCACCTCACACCTCTCCGCATTGAACTTTATCTGCCAAACATCAGCTTTCTCCACCAAGTTGTCAATGCCTTTTGGAGTTCCACTTACATGCCCTTCACACCATGCACGGGTCAACACCTTCAAGCTCTTGATAAAATAAACATCAGGCCAAATGTCACCCAGGGACCTACATAGGGGAACTAGTTGCCCAGATCATTTGTGGTGGAATTACGTTTAAAAGGCATCTGGATGGCTTCATGATTAGGAAGGGTTTAAGAGAGTCAAATGCTGAGAAATGAGACCAGGTCAGATTGGGATATCTGATCAGTGTGGATGAGTTGCACTGAAGGGACTGTTTCCATGCTGTATGACTCTGACTCTACACAATGACCACATATGCCATGCAACCTGGTGAAACCAGTGTTCAATTTCTGGCAGCTAGTCAGGAAGGTATGAACTCATCATGTGCACAGTTTTCAGATTAACCAACAGATCCAGAGGTCCCTGGCAACATGACAATGAAAATGGAACAATAAAAGGTACTATGGCAACAACAGAGGACAGAGTAACAACATTGCCCAGTGAAGAAACATTACTTAAATGAAAAGCCAGCAACAACACTCACACACAAAGCATTAAGAGGCCATGATGATTAAATAGTATGTATGAAATGCACATGCAGAGCTGATGAGAACAGCAAACTGCTTCTACATGAGAATTGCTGTGTACACAATGGGTAACTTGGGTAACCCAAAATCTTCCAATTTTTTTGTGTAAAAAGGAGGATGTTTGGATTGAAATGCAATTGTGTACAAATTAGTTTGCTGGTTTAATGTGGCCATGTGACCTGTACCGTGAGCCACATACTGCAGGCAGCCATCTTCCCAACACTTCAACAAATAGCCAAATTGCTATTTGCTGAGCTCAGAACAGGTGTCATGGCACATGTCTGACCTGATTAGACTGGATTTGCATGTCATTGAATCCTAAACTAGTTAGACAAGGTAAGTTACCCAGCAAACTACTGGGCTAAAATTTAACGTTTGGTGGTGTAATCCAGGTAACATTAGGTCAGCTGCCTGTTACGCACTTACCTAATTTTCAGCTCAGTTGACATGAGGCAGCATGATGGCTCAGTCGTTAGCAACTATTGCCTGACAGCACCAGGGACACAGGTGCAGTTCCAGCCTTGGGTAACTGTCAGTGTAGAGTTTGCACTTTCTCCCCATGTCCGCGTGGTTTTCCTCTGGATGCTCCGGTTTCCTCCTCCCACAGTCCAAAGATATACAGGTTAGTTGGATTGGCCATGGGAAATGCATGGTTACAAGGATGGTGTGGGTGGGATGCTCTTCAGATGGGCGGTATGGGCTGAATGGCCTGCTTCCACAATGTAGGGATTTCATCTAGTATTCTATGTTCATAAACACTCCACATTACATAGGATTACCTGGAGAATGTAACACAGACACACATCATTTGGCTCAAAAGTCCTTGATGCCATTTATGATTCTCTCAATTCTGCACCAATCCTTCTTCAATGCTCTATCAACTTAATCCTTTATTCCCTTGTCTCTTGGATGTTTATCTAGCCTCCCCAGAATCTTCAAACTCTGCCCATCGTGGTGAATGCTGCAATTTAGGCGTTCTTTCGGGAAATCTTTTCTCCTGACTCTTTTCTTAGATTTATTAGTGACGGTGTCTTGTTGGTGGCCTCAAATTTAGTCCATCCCTACAAACAGAAATGCTATCTCTCTCTCTCTCTCTCTTTCTCTTTCTCTAGGATTTAGAAGGTTACGGACTTCAAAAGATCAACAGGAAAAGACAGAGTAGATAAAAGTGTTTCCACTGATTGGAGTTTCTGGAATTATGGGTTGTATCTGAGAATTAGGGCCAGACGTTGCGGAGAAACATTAGGAAACACTTCAACACATCAAGGGTGGTAAGAGTTTGGAACTCTCTTCCACAAATAAAGAACAAAGAAAATTACAGCACAGGAGCAGGCCCTTCGGCCTGCGCTGATCCAGATCCTCTATCTAATTCTGCTATCTATTTACTAAGGATCTGTGTCCCTCTGCTCCCTGCCCATTCATGTTTCTGTCCAGATGCATCTTAAATGATGGTATCGTTCCAGGCACCCACCACCTTCTGATTAGATTAGATTCCCTACAGTGTGGAAACAGGCCCTTCGGCCCAACAAGTCCACACCAACCCTCCGAAGAGTAACCCACCCAGATCCATTTCCCTCTGACTAATGCACCTAATACTATGGGCAATTTAGCATGGCCAATTCACCTGACGTGCACATCTTTGGACTGTGGGAGGAAACCCATGCAGACATGGGGAGAATGTGCAAACTCCATCCAGACCATCGCCCAAGGCTGGAATCGAACCTGGGACCCTGGTGCTGTGAGGCAGCAGTGATAACCAATGAGCCACTGTGCCATCTGTGTAAAGAACTTTCCACACATATCTCCCTTAAACCTTTCCCCTCTCACCTTGAACTCATCATCCCTAGTAATTGAGATCCCCACTCTGGGCAAAAGCTTCTTGCTATCCATCCTGTCTATACTTGTTCATGATTTAGTAGACCTTAATCAGGTCCCTCCTCAATCTCTGTCTTTCTAATGAAAATAATCCTAATCTACTGAACCTCTCTTCATAACTAGTGCCCTCCACATCAGCCAACATCCTGGTGAACCTTCTCTGCACCCTCTCCATAGCATCCACATCCTTGTGGTAATGTGGTAATACACAGTATTCCAAATGTGGCTGACCCAAATTCTTATATAACATGACCTGCTAACTCTTGTACTCAATACCCTGTCTGATGAAGAAAAGCATGTCATATGCCTTCTTGATCACTCTACTGATCTGCATTGTCACCTTCAAGGTACAATGGACCTGAACACCCAGATCTCTCTGTACATCAATTTTCCCCAGGGCTTTTCCATTTATCATATAGTTCGCTCTTGAATTGGATCTTCCAAAATGTATCACCTCTCAATTGCCCAGATTGAACTCCATCTGCCATTTCTCCGCCCATATTCTGCTGTATTCTCTGACAGTCCCCTTTACTATCTGCTACTCCACCAACATTAGTATCATCTGCAAACTTGCTAATCAAACCACCTATACCTTCCCCCAGATCATTTATGTATATTACAAGCAACGGTGGTCCCAGCATGGATCCCTGTGGAACATCACTGGTTACAGGTCTCCATTTTGAGAAACTCCTTTCCACGACTGCACTTTTTCTCCTATTGCCCAGCCAGCTCTTTATCCTAGTTAGTACACCTTGGACCCCATGAAATTTCACATTCTCCATCAGCCTTCCATGGGGAATCTTATCAAATGATGTACTGAAGTCCATGTATACGACATCTACAGCCCTTGCCTCATCAATCAACCTTGTCACTTCCTCAAAGAATTCTATTAAATTGGTAAGACATAACCTTTCCTGCACAAAACCATATTGCCTATCACTGATGAGCCCATTTCCTTCCAAATGAGAATAGATCCTATCTCTCAGTATCTTCTCCAGCAGCTTCCCTATCACTGGTGTCAGACCCACCAGTCTATAATTATCTGGATTATCCCTGTTACCCTTCTTAAACAAGGGGACAACATTAACAACTCTCCCGTCTGTTGGGACCTCACCCGTATTCAAGGATGCTGCAAAGATATCTGTAAAGGCCCCAGCTATGTCCTCTCTCACTTCCCTCAGTGACCTGCGATAGATCCCATCCGGACCTAGGGACTTGTCCACCTTAATACCTTTTAGAATACCGAACACTTCCCCCCTCCTTACGCCAACTTGATCTGGAGTAAACAAACATCTATTCCTAACCTCAACATCCATTATGTCCCTCTCCTCTGTAAATACCGATGCAAAGTACTCATTAAGAATCTCACCCATTTTCTCTGACTCCACGCAAAACTTTCCTCCATTGTTCTTGAGTGGGCCAACCCTTTCTCTAGTTACATATGAATAAAAGGCTTTGGGATTTTCCTTAACCCTGTTTGCTAAAGATGTTGCCCTTTTAGACGTGTTAATTCCTCATTTCATATTGGTCTTACATTTCCAATATTCTTCCAAAGCTTCATCGGTCTTCAGGTTACCTAGACCTCATATACATTCCTTTTTCCTCTTAGCTAGTCTCACAATTTCACCTGTCGTCCATAGTTCCCTAATCTTGCCAATTCTATCCCTTGTTTTCAGAGGAACATGTCTTTCCTGCGTTCTAATCAACCTTTCTTTCAAAGCCTCCCATTTATCATAATGTGGATTTACCTTCAAACAGTTGCTCACAATCCACATTCACCCAACTCCTGCCGCATTTTGCTATTGTTAACCTTCCCTGAATTTAGCACTCTTCCTTTAGGACCACTCTCGTCTTTGTCCATGAGTATTCTAAAACTTACGGAATTGTGATCACTATTCCCAAAGTAATCCCTTACTGAAAATTCAGCCACCTGACCAGGCTCGCTCTCTAACACCAGGTCAAGTATGGCCCCTTCCCCATTTGGACTATTTACATTCTATTCCGTAAAACCCTCCTGGATGCTCCTTATAAATTCTGCTCCATCTAGACCTCTAACACCAGGTGAACCCCAGTCAATGTTGTGAAAATTAAAATCTCCTATGACAAGGGATGCTGGATCAGTTGTTAGCTTTAAATCTGAGATAGATGTTTTTTGATTAAGCAAAGGGATATGGGCCAAAGACAGTTATGTGGAGTTAGGCCACAAATCAGCCATGCTCATCTAATGGTGGAACAGGCTGGAACAGGGGCTGAATGGCCCACTCCTGTTCCTGTGTCCCCTCTATCTACCTTATCAAAACCTTGTGTGATTTCTGCGACCCTGGTTAGCATCTCTTCAGCTTTATCTTTTTTAAACAAAAGAGCACCATTGGGTGAGACACAGTAATAATTACGCTTGAGAAACATCTCTGCATGATAGAGTCATACAGCACAAAAATAGACCCTTAGCTCCAAGTCAACCACACTGACCAGACATCCCAACCTGATCTAGTCTCATTTGCCAGCACTTGGCCTATATCCCTCCAAACCCTTCCTATACCCACCCAGATGCCTTTTAAATGTTGTAATTGTACCAGCCTCCACCACTTCCTCTGGCAGCTCATTCCATACACGTGTGAAAAAGTTACTTCTCAGGTGCTTTTTAAATCTTTTCCCTCTCACCTCAATCCTATGCCCTCTAGTTTTGGATCCCCTACTCAAGGGAAAAGACCTTGGGTTTTCACCCTATCCATGCCCCTCATGATTTTATAAAGTTCTACAAGGTCACCTCCCAACTTCCTGTGCTTCAAGGCAAAAAAACCCCAGCCTATTCAGTCCCTCCTTGTAACTCAAAACCTCCAGTGCCAGCAACGTTCATGCATATCTGTTTTGCTCTTTCATAAGTTTAATAACATCCTTACTTTAGACGGGTGACCAGAATTGTGCACAGTATTCTAAAAGTGACCTCACCAATGTCCTGTAAAGCCACAACATGACATCCCAAATCCCAAATGACCTCCTTCCACCTATCACATCTCCATCGCCCCTGCCCCAAGTCCCTCCTCCCTACCTTTTGTCTTAGCCTGCTGGACACACCTTCCTCATTCCTGAAGAAGGGCTTATGCCCGAAATGTCGAATTTCCTGTTCCTTGGATGCTGCCTGACCTGCTGCGTTATCCCAAATCCTGTCCTCAATGTTCTGACCAATGAAAGCAAGCGTGCCAAATGCCCTCTTCACCACCCTGTCTACCTGTGACTCCAATTTCGAGGAACTATGTACAGCACCCCAGGTCTCTTTGTTCAGTAACACTTCTCTGGGCCCTACCATTAACTGTATAAGTCCTGCCCTGAATAAAAACTGAAAGAACTGAGGATGCTAGAAAACAGAAATTGCTGAAAAAGCTCAGCAGTTTTGGCAACATCTATGGAGAGTTAAAGTCTCAGGTCCAGTGACTCTGGTTTTTCTCCACAGATGCTGCCTGACCCACTGAATGTTTCCAGCAATTTCTGTTTTTGTTAAGTCCCCCTTTGGTTTGCCTCACCGAAATGCAATTCCTCACATTTATCTAAATTAATCACCACCTGCAACTCCTCAGCCATTGGCCCATCTGATCACGGTACCATTCTACTCTGAAATAATCGTCACTGTCTGGTACACTGCCTATTCTACTGTCATCTGCAAACTGCAAACTATATTCACATAATCCTGAAACTTTTGGATCATCGTTATCCTAATTTACCGGTAGGAAAATGCAAGGATTAGGTGGAAATTCAGTGCAATAAGCAGTGTGCAAAGGACAGTTCTTACATGTAAACCCATTAGTTTCCCAACAGTTGGGTTAAACTTGTTAAACCACCACCCATCGTGCCCTTCAACTCTCAATAAATTAGCACAGTTCCTGAGAATAAATCCAGGAGAAATAAAACAATCCCTGGTTTGTTTCAAATCCAAAATTACTTTTATTTTAAATCAGTGCTTGTAAATAACTTGTAATCTATGATTCCACATGTCAGCGATGAGTGAGAGGACTCAGGTGGGTCCTACTCATATAGCTCAGGGAAAAGGCAGGAAATGGAGCCTGAGCTCCGAGAGCTGAATACATTATGTAAAGAATGAATAAACAAATCCTCATTTTCATCCACCTTTTTCTGTATAATGAGCACATTCTCCTTTTTGCTACAGCGGGTTGAATGCAATTAGTCAAGAAGGTCGGAAGCTGTGACTCATTGCCAGATCAGGAGTAGGCAGCTTTCTCCTTAGATGATTTTCCTGCAATAATGGAACTCCCCACTTCTCCATTAAAGGTATTTGTCCCTGACAACTGTGTGGCCATTTCAGAGACCAATTCAGTATGAACCTGGAGTCACATGTGACAATAGTGTGTCTTACTAAATAAAAACTGAAAGAACTGTGGATACTATAAATCATAAACAAAAATAGAAATCGCTGGAAAACAAAGTTCTGAGGAAAGGTCACTCGACTCAGAATGTTAACCACAGATGCTGCCAGACCTGCTGAGCTTTTCTAGAAGTTTCTATTTTTGTTTTGTCTTTGTTTCTTTGAGAGAGAGAGAGAGAGAGAGAGAGATTCGTGTACAGGTGCCAAACAGTCTCAGAGAAGATAAAGAGCTTATGAAGCCTTGGCTGTTTTTTTTTAAAGCTGGAACAATAGAAGCAGCCTGAATGGGTGTGATCGAGCTCCCACAGATCCAAGGATTTTCGGTTTAGCTTTCAGCAGTTACTGTTGGGATCTTGAAAAAGTGAAAGCTAATTTTCCTTCTCTTGATTACACCCAAAAGCTGGGGGTTTTCTTCCTGGGCTGCTGGATTACATGTGAGATAAATCTGTTTTCTGAATTTGCCTTATGGGATGTTGCTGTATTGTAACAGTTAATTAGTAATAGTTACTGTATCTATTATTCTGTTAAGTTTTCCAATAGAATCGTTATTCCAAGTTCTTCTTTATTTTGTTGTATCTTAACAATAGTATTTGAATAAATTGTGTTTTGCTGAATGCTGAGTAGTTTGATCAATCGATTTGCATCTGGAACACAGCATTAGACATTTACCTTTAAAATAAGAAAATGTTAGGGTCTTAACTACCTTCTCAACATATTTTGAGGGCGTCCGGTCTGGTCCATAACACACATTTAGGCCAGACGAGGTAAATTTGGCAGATTTCTTTCCCTCAAGGATATTAATAATTTTGATGGTTCTTTTCCCAACAATCTCTGATAGTTTCATGGTCACAGAATCAGAATCACATGGAGTGTTGCAGCACGAAAGGAGACCTGTATATCTACAGTGGCTCTCCAAATGAGCATCATGGCTCAATGTCAATCTCTTGCCTTTTCTCCATCTCCTTGTACATTGTTTCTAATTAAATCCTCATCCAGTGCCCTCTTGAAGTCTTTAATTGAGGCTACCTCCACCACACTTCCAGGCAGTGCATTCCAGACCTGAACCATTCATTGTGTGAAATATTTATTTTTCACAACACATTTGCTTCTTTTATGAATATGTTTACATCTGTGGCCTGCTGATCTTCAATTTTACACCTGTTTTTAACATCCAGTTTGAATATCAATCCTACAAACTCCTAAGGTGAGATTTGAATTCAGTCCCCAAGGCCATTAACATGTTGATTTGGTGACGTTACCTCTAGTATTGATTTGTGACGTTACCTCTACACCATCACTGTCATTGAGTGTGAAAATGGACAAGCATGAACTGACAAATGCCATTTACATTGCACAAGTACCAGGTTAAGTGCCATAATTAACTAAATTCAGTGTCTCCTCCTGATCGACTGACTGTGTGGAGTTTGCACGTTCTCCCCGTGTCTGCGTGGGTTTCCTCCGGGTGCTCCGGTTTCCTCCCACAGTCCAAAGATGTGCGGGTCAGGTGAATTGGCCATGCTAAATTGCCCGTAGTGTTAGGTAAGGGGTAATGTAGGGGTATGGGTGGGTTTCGCTTCGGCGGGTCGGTGTGGACTTGTTGGGCCGAAGGGCCTGTTTCCACACTGTAAGTCTAATCTAAGTCTAATTATCAATAATCCAGTTCCCCATTATTAAAGTATCTTCTGAAAGCCACACTAGACAGCCCTTAGAATCAATATGCCCCCAAAAGCAACAAAGTAAGAGATTTAGAGGGGATGGGAGGAAAACAAGTTTTCATTTGGAGAGTAGTGGGAATCTGGAACTCACAGCCTGTCAGAGTAATCAAGGCCGAAACCCCTCAGAACATTTACGAAGTATTTAGGTGAGCACTTGCAATGACAGGACTAAGGGCCAAGGGCCAAACAGTGGGACTAGAATAGTTACAAAATATTGCTGGAAAAGCTCAGCAGGACTGGTAGCATCTGTGGAAAGAGATCAGAGGTAATATTTTGGTTCTAGTTACGTGCTTGTTTTGACCGCACAGATTCGATGGGCTGAAGGGCTTTCTACTGTGCTGTAGACCTCTATTATTCTATGACTATGTTTAACTTATATTTCTATAGTGCCCTTCAAGACTTCAGCATTACCCAAAATGTTTTACAGGCAATTGCATACTTTTGAACTGTCATGGATACTGTCACATAGGACGTGCACCAGCATAATAGTGGCCCGCAGCATGATAATAACCAGATAACGTGTTGATTTTAGTGATGAGGGGTAAATATTGCCCCAAGTTGCCAAGGTGAACTCCTCACCTTTAAAAGTGCACTGTGCAATCTTCTAGTTCCACCCGAGAGGAGAGACTTGGCCTTGGGTTAAGGTCTCAGCAGTTCTGACCATTCAGTGCTCCCCCAATAGTTCATTAGGGTTAGCAACGTTGATGTTACGTTCAAGGTGTTTGGAGTTTATGAACTTGCCATTTTCTGACTCAGGTAAGAACACTACCATTGAGCTATGGTAAGGACACTACCATTGAGCTATGGTAAGAACACTACCATTGAGCTATGGTGAGCAAGTGGGTGGGTCATGTGACTCACCTTTTGATCTTTCAAGGTCTCAAGTCAATTTCTTTCCCAACGTATGCACAATTTATAACTTTTGTAAATGTATATTACAAAACATTTTGAGTTGCAAATTACAGGAGATGCAACAAAATTCAACTTGATTCCATACTCCGGCTGAAAGGTCTTAGACAGTACACATCCCCCTTTGTGCCTCTGCTTGTTGCTCCGAGCTCTAGCCTGTCCTTCAGCACGTAGTCCTGGGTCTCAGAGCAAGCCAGTCTGTAACACTCGGTTGGGAGCAACCGGGATGACCAGCAGGTTTGGGGAAGACCAAAAGGTATTTTTCTCAGTGATATGATCCTCCAGGTGAAGTTGATGTTTGTCTCTGTGTGTCTCCCTCATAACAGCCCACAGAGAACAAAGTCCTGTGTTGTGGAGGTGCTCGAAATGAACCTCAACATAAACCACGGCATCATTTTCCAGATCTTGCATCACATAAAGATAGCTTGGGTAAGTACAACAAATGTATTTCTCTGGACTGCTTTTAATAAGCATTAATTTCATGGTTACAATCACTGGTACTAATTTTTATTCAATTTACTGCTCAGTCTTTCATAGTGAGATTTGAGTTCATAGTTTCAGATTTAGTCCAGGCCTCTGAAATACTAATCTAGTCACATTCTCATTTTCTATTACACCTCCTCTTCCCTCCCCATAACCCTGACCCCCTTCACTCTAACTCCTACTGAGGTTAGTGAAACTGATGCAAAGATCAGGGATTGCATTGTCTACCATGGCTGCAGTGTATTGAATCATCTTCAGGTCTATGGTTATCCCAATTAAAACCCATTACATTACCATAAAGTCTAGCTCAATCCACTGACCGATATGCTTGCTGAACATGGACTATTAGTATTGACTGGCTTGTCTCCTGCTCTGTGACTATTCATAAGTCTGCATGTCAGAAGTCACATGACACCGGTTTACAGTCCAACAGGTTTATTTGAAATCACAAGCTTTCGGAGCGTTGCTCCTTCCAGTGGCTTGCGGTTTCAAATAAATCTGTTGGACTAAGCCTGGCGTTGTGTGATGTCTGACCTTGATCACTCCAGTCGAACACTGGCACCTCCACATCTGCAGGTGTGTTGGGTTTCGCCCCCAACTCCTCAGCAATGCTCCCATTACTGGAATTAAATCAACACTGGTTGTTTCTTCTGCTATACCACTGCACTGTACTCATTCACTGACCATTGTACCCATTGAAGTTGGACCATCCATTGACAACTGAACCCAATGGCTTGAACTCTTGTTCCCATGAATCTTCACTGCCCAATTGTTAGTGGTATTTATTAGCTGCTATACCTATTGGTTCTGGAAGATTCCACATTTCTTCTAACCTAGGCTATTCACTGCCCACTGTGCTCCCACTCAGTGCCAACTGCGCCCATTGGGCCCAAACCATTGACCAGCTATGGTGACCGTTTCCCTGAATTATTTGCTGACCACCCTGCTATTGAACCTGTGTTCACTGTGCACTCTGGACAACTTATTCCTAAATACCACTCCGTACGCATTTCAAATGTTCTTTTCATGTTTTCCCCGTGGCAGTGAAAACCACATTAAAGTTTACAAGGAGCAAACGCCCTATATCCGAGAAGATCTCATTTCACTCTCCTTTCACCTCTTAAAGTATTTAGAACTATAAATCTGTGCAAGATTGAGTCAGTGCCAAACCACCTCATCAATCACATCCCCATCAAAGGACTGGAAGAAAATAAGGGAGAGGAGGAGAAAGAAGAGGGAAGGCATGTTTGCTGATAACCTGTTACATTTCTATACGTCTAATAATGAGCATTACTTTGCTGACCTGTTTAATATACCTCTTACCACTTGCATAAACACTGAGAAAATCCAAAGATAATTTAACCAGCGGTCTTTGGGAACCGTCCAACATCTGAATAACTGAGTAAAATGACCACACACTGCACTGCCCCCTTGCTGATTTTTTTGCTTTATATTCAGCCTTGTTGCAGATTATTTTCCTGGATAAAAGGTTTGGATTGTGTTATGTGGAATATATCTTTGTGTCACGGTGAAGTTATGATTCACTGATAGCCAGGCTCCCTGCCTTTAAAGGGTGATACCGCTGATTGTGTCCACCTTGTGAGATCTATTTGGGGATGGATTGACTTTTCAGGACAATCAGGTAAAAACAATGACTGCAGAAGCAGGCATTCCTGATGAAGGGCTTTTGCCCGAAACGTCGATTTTCCTGCTCCTCGGATGTTGTCTGACCTGCTGTGCTTTTCCAGCATCACTCTAATCCAGAACCTTTTCAGGACAATCACCTAAACAATTCTGCTTTGTGGAAAATGCTTGCTTTTCAAAAAGGAAGTGGGATGATGCATGTGATAGTGGTGCATTCAATGGCACTTATGTATGTCATGGTGTACTTAAAGGCATTGGTATCAATGAGATAGAGAATATACAGACATTTCCCACCCACAGGTATATAATACACACAAATCCTGTACATATACTCCAAACACTCTACACATGTCTTACACACGCGAACACACACCCTACTGTGACCAAACAGGCCGCTCAAAATGATGGATTTGTGAGAAATGCACAATAAATGAGGCATGCTGGGGAATTGAGACAAGCATGGGCCAAAAGTGACTGAGAGAATCCAAAGTTAACAATCACACAACACCAGGTTATAGTCCAACAGGTTTAATTGGAAGCACACTAGCTTTCGGAGTGACGCTCCTTCATCAGGTGATTGTCACCTGACAATCACCTGATGAAGGAGCGTCGCTCCGAAAGCTAGTGTGCTTCCAATTAAACCTGTTGGACTATAACCTGGTGTGTGATTTTTAACTTTGTACACCCCAGTCCAACATTGGCATCTCCAAATTGTGAGAATCCAGACAGGCTGCAACTACAGACAGACAGTATGCAACTGACCCAGCCACTGCAGACCATACAATACACTTGAATTTGAATAGAACGGAATTGACCTGAATGCTATCCCCAGGACAATCGGAAACATGGAGTTGTTTACCAAACACAGGGGCACCTCAGATCCTTATTTGGAGAGGGTTCCCTGACCTACGTGTGCCCAACACCTCCAGGAATGAATGTCCAAGGATGACCCTGCAATCGACATGTCATCGCCTGGTTGGGGCCAATCAATCAGGGTGATCGAGCTTTGATCAATCTATTGGTGGACCCGTCCAAAAGGGCGCGAAAACTTCTAAGTATAAGAACTGCCGCAAAACCACCCTCAGGAGGTAACTCGAGACCAACCACTGTGAAGAGAAGACAACTCTGGGACCACCAGGAGAAGACCAGGCAACCATCACCACATGAATTAAGGCCAAGATCTGGTGTGGTGGTAAATGCTCATCCAGAGTTACGTTAAAGCACAAGATAGTTGGTTAGAGTCAGAGTGCAAATTGTTAGTTTGTAGTGTATTTTGTTATTATAGTTTTAATTGTGTAAAATAAATATACATTTTACTTTAAATAATCAATAAAACAAAAATATTTATTATGGACCACAACAGTTTGTATTGCTGCCTGTCCAAATGTGACACTATATAGCTATGCAGTTGTTCTTTCTTCCCACAGGGCGGGTCAGGTATGCTATTCAACAACAGCTTTCACCTTTGACCCCTGGGGAATAGTTATTTTCCACAAGGCATACTTCAGTGAACCCTTGCTCCCTCGAGTCACAATATTCCTGAGGGCCTAGCTTTCCAGAACCTTTCCAACTGATCGAACGATAACATCCCGATTCATGGTTTGACCACTTCTGGGAATGCACCCAGTTCTGGAGAGTCTCCAGGATATTTTGCCAGCTCACACATTGCCCTCAAGAGGTCCTGTCTCCTTTTCTGACAAACACAGAAGCTGACCTGCTCCTGAGTGCACAACCCTTCTCCCCCTGAAGACAGCCAGGCCTGAGCTCTGTGAGGGGCACTTTGCTGAGGCTGTTGGTGGGGAAAGGTTAAACTAAATTGGCTGGGGTGTGGAAATCAACAGACGATATCAGATAGGATCTCATGACACACAAAATACAGTGAGAGACAACACTAGAATAGAGAATAGTCAAAGGGTGGATTTGAAATAGAATGCTATTAAAGTATTTTAAACCAAGGATATATTTCATGTATCTAAATGATTCGAAGTACAGTTAAAGAACAGGGGTGAAATACAGATGCAGATTGGTGTGTGAAATTACAATTGAAAAATGTGGCACTGGAAAAGTACAGCAGGTCAGGCAGCATCCGAGGAGCAGGACAGTCAGAGTGACAGGCATAAGCCCTTCATCAGAAACGTGGGGCTTATAGGTAAAAACACTGTCCCCATGACTTGTCCTACCTGCCTATCTTCTTTTCCACCTATCCACTCCACCCCCTCTCCTCCCTGACCTATCATCTTCATCCCCTCCCCCACTCACCTAATATACTCTATGCTACTTTCTCCCCACCCCCACCCTCCTCTCATTTATCTCTCCACCCTTCAGGCTCTCTGCCTTTATTCCTGATGAAGGGCTTTTGCCCGAAACGTCAATTTTACTGCTCCTCGGATGCTGCCTGACCTGCTGTGCTTTTCCAGCACCACACTTTTCCACTCTGATCTCCAGCATCTGCAGTCCTCACTTTCTCCTAGTGTGGATTTTCAATTTTGAGGCTATACAGACAGCTTGCTCAGAAAAGGGATTGGGGTTAAATATTCTGGGATAAAAGGCATTCAGAAAGGTAGGAAAGGAGAAGGGACTGCTTTATTGGTGAGGATAGCAGTGCAGTGCTAGAGAAAGTGACCATCCCAGAGAGTTCAATGATAGAATTGATTTGGTTAGAACTAAATTGGCTGGGAGATGCAGTTACATTGTTTGTGTGATCTACAGATTGGAGCTGAAAATGTGTTGCTGGAAAAGCGTAGCAGGTCAGGCAGCATCCAAGGAGCAGGAGAGTCGACGTTTCGGGCATGAGCCCTACTTCAGGAGGATGTTGAGGAACAGATCTCCAAGAATTCTGAAGAAAGTGAGTGTAAATTACAAAGGCACTGGAAATAATTTTTAAATTTTCCTTGGACTGATTAGACCAATGAGAAGAGACTTTATTGAACTATATGGGATTCTCAGGGAATGTAGATGAGTGTATCTCCCTGGTAGGAGAGTCTAGAGTGAGAGGGCATAATCACACTTAAAAGACAGAGATGAGGAGGAATTTCTTCTCTCAGAGGATAGTGACTCTAGAAAGGGCTGTTGAGAGAGACATTTTGAATTTGTAAGATAATCAATAGTGATGGGATAGGGCAAGAAAGTGCCATTGAGGAACACTGGATCAGCCATGATCTCGTTGAATGGTAGAGTAGATTTAATGGGCTGAATGGCCTACTTCTGCTACTCAGGTCTTATAACCTTATGGAGTCAGATGTAGTGCTAGAGGATTAGAGAAGTGCAGACATTACATGGTGCAAGGCGATGCAATACAGGACACACTAAACAGTGTGCAGGAGCAGAGGGACCTGGGTGTATTTGTGGTCACATTGTTAAAGGTGGCAGGAAAGGTGGAGAAATCAGTTAATAAAGCAGACAGGATCCTATGCTTTGTTAATAAGGGCATGGAACACAAAAACAAGTAGCTCGTGCTGGACTTATATGAGACGCTGATTAGACCTCTACAGGAATATTGTGTACAGTTTTGGGCATCACATGATAGGAAACATGTGAATGTATTGGAAAATGTGGAGGAAAGGTTTACAATGTTTCGATGGACGAGAGGTTTCGTTATGAAAGGGTTACGAGTGCTTTCCTTGGAGGGAAGGTGGCTGAAAGGAGATTTGATAGAAATTTTCAAAATCATGAGGGGTCCAGACAGATTAGATTGGGGAAACTGTTTCCACTCGTGAAAGGATTAAAACCACGAGAGTACTGAATGAAAGTAATTCGCAATAGAAGCGAATGCAGTGTGAAAACCTGACTGTCATCCAGAATGTGTTGCCTGAAAATTGAAGCTTTCGTAAAGGTATTAATGATTATTTGAAGAGAACTAACATGCAGTGGTAGACAGAAAAGTAAAAGAATGGCACTGGAGAACCAGAACAGAGAAAATGGGACAAATTGCATCTTTCTCCAGAATGGTGATTCTGTGATGCCTCACTCCTTCAGAAATTGAGCATGTTCTTCCTTCTGTCTATGTTTTCATCGTGTGCTTACACCAATGTATTCACCCTCCCACTACTCTGCTTGTAGCTCTCTTTTGTATCTGCCAGTCACATAGCTTCTAGTCTTAACTTCTTTCTGGTTGGTACAGCTTCCAGATCAAGGATTGCCTGGTTCCATGGGTCAGTACCCCTTATAAAGCAAGAAAGATAGAATTGATTCTTGTTTAATTGATGCACGCTCTTAAATCTCAGTTTCAAGCATTCTTGACAACAGTTACAGATTCTATAGCTGAAAATGTGTTGCTGGAAAAGCGCAGCAGGTCAGGCAGCATCCAAGGAACAGGAGATTCGACGTTTCGGGCATAAACCCTTCTTCAGGAATCTTCCTTACAGATTCTATAGACATGTTAAAAAATTAGAGATTTTCCCTGTATTGCTTCTGGGTCAAAGGTTGTTACAACATTTACTTGCGCATGAACCCATCCACATAAACAGACGCATGGGTGCACAGCTCCCCTACAGGTGACCTTATGAAATAACATAAACACTGACTGTGAGACTATGGGCAGGGAGAATTACTGGTGATCATGAGTCGCTAATGTGGGTCAGAAAGGTGGGGGTGAGGGAGCTGGTGAGGTTGCTAAAATTATGAAAGTTATCTTGTGGAATCCCAACATTACTAGCTGATCTCGCACAGACTTGCAGTCCTGCTCAAGTTACTCAGCTGTTCAGTCTCCCTAGCTGTCCGAGAAACATGGAAATAAAGGCATCCCTTAAGGGATTTGGGACTAACACTCCAAAAGTGGGACAATCTCTTAAAATATGGGACATCAGGTCACCCTTTTCCCCTCCCCCTGACCTTTTATAGGCAGTTGACCATATGAGCTGACCGCTTGCTAGATCTTTAACTGGCTAGAGGTTGGGTGATGGCACCCAGGGAGTACCCTCTCCCCTGAATACATCTTACCCCATCATGGCAAAATTATGGCTGGGTCAAAATCCAGGGATTCCTTTCCTGCCAGCTCCTTAGGAGCATCTTCATTGCTTGGAATGCAGTGGTTTTTAAAGTAAGCTTACTGTCACCATCCATTATCCAAGCAGGCTTGTGTGAGTGTGGGTGTGCTTAAACCTGCGCTGTTACCCACATGTGTGAGCTTGTGTCTGTGTGTGTGTCTGCGTGTGTAGGTCTGTGTGTGTGTGTGTGTGTGTGTGTCTGTGTGTGTGTGTCTGTGTGTGAGTAGGTGTTTAATAACATGTTACCAAAAGTGTATTTAGGTGAAGTAACACTGGGCTTAGGTATGACTGCCCCGATATTAAGGAGTTGGCTGACATTCTCTGGCCAGGTTTACATAGGAAAGAGCCTGTGACGCAGTTCAATTTGTACCCATGCCTGATAGTGCAATATTTCAAAAAAAGTGTTCTTTCTGGTCCATTGACAGTTGAAAGTATGAGACTCTGTCGCGTGATCCATTTACGATGAGGTGTGCAGTAGCAGTGGTCTTTCTGAGTGGTTTCTGGGCTTCCACACAGGGCCATGAGCAGGGATTAACTTTAAGTCAAGGCTATCAGGCAGCACACAAACTGAAAACTAAAACAAACTCCAGCCAAGGCTGCCCTCCCTCACCCTGTCATTCCACAGAACCCACTTTATTATTGTTAAAGTGTTTGATGAATGCTTCATTTCTCAAATTTAGTTGTTTTTGTTAGAAAATATATTTTCAGACATGTTGCAGTGAACCAGTAATATTCTGTAATCAGTGAAATATTCAGCAAATGTTGTGTAGAGAAATTGCTTTGGTCTCTCGGGTGTACTGCATTTCACAAAACCTTCGACTAATGTTTACACTTTTGGTTATGTTTTTTTTTTGAACTGTTATTTGCCAGGGACTGTGCCAAGTAAATCCACTGCTTTAATGGCTTTCAAAGAACTCATTACCTCCCAAAGGATCAGCAAGCCTAAGGGAGAGGGAGTGAATCTAAACTATCACCAGCCCAGAAAGGCAGCTATGGGCAGACCACTCCAGCAGCCACTTCTCTTACTCCATCTCTCCCTCTGTGTGGGCTTCTTTCAAAATATTCTTTTGTGGAATGTGAACTTCGCTGCCCATTATTATCCCTCCCTGATCGCCCCTGTTACTGCTCCACAGTTTGGTTACAAGTCCGTCACATTGCTGTGGGGCTGGAGTTACATGTAGGCCAGACCGAGGTAAGAAAAATAGCAGATTTGTTTACGTAAAGGGGCATTTATCAACCAATAGGTAGCAGAGTGGCTCAGTGGGTAGCACTGCTGCCTCACAGCGCCAGGGACCCAGGTTTGATTCCCGCCTCGGGTTACTATCTGTGTGAGCTTACACATTCTCCTCATGTCTGCGTGGGTTTCCTCCCACAGTCCAAAGGTGTGCAGGTTAGGTGGATTGGCCATGGGAAATTGCCCATGGGGTTGGTCTGGGTGGGATGCTCTTCAGAGGGTTGGTGTGGACACTGTGGGTAGATTGGCCTGCTTCCACACTGTGGGGATTCTATGATTCTATCAATCCAGATAGATTTCAAATTCAAGGTTATCTCACAATCACTATCTCTGAGTCTAGCTTTCAATTGCAAATTCCCTTCCACTGCTATCCTGCCCAGACACAGTAGTTCCCATAGGGGAGAACGTTGAAGACGAGCAGGACAGTACTGCTGAAGAGACTCTTCCACAGTCTAACGCTGGCAGCCACGGCTCAGATACTGGCTCTGCCTTGGAGGATAGCACCAGGTACAAGAGAGCTGGAGGTAAAGGATGGGTCATTGACCACTTCACAGGACAGTGAGTTCACAGAGAAAGTTCAATGAGGCAGAGTGCAGGAGAACACTGATGAGGGAGCATATTGCATGGAATTTGCTCTGTGTTGGTTCTGCTGAATCCCTTCTGCAGAATTTTAGGGACTCACACATCCATGTGGCCTTTTTGTTCACAGGGTCACCTCCTTCCCCTGTCTTTCTATTCCAGATTAATTCCACAGGCTACCATTGGGATTCAAACCCACTTCATCTGAGCATTAGCCTGACCCTCTGGATTCCTAGTCCAGTGACAGTATTATGTCACCACCTTTGCCAGCCCATCATTGAGCAAGCTATGGCTTCCAGGACTCAGCATAGGTTACATCTAAGTGAAACCCAGTCTGTGGTTCTCATATATAAACTATCTCTTATTCTACATGTGTTCAATATTGTTCAACCTGAAGTGTTAACTCTGCATCTCTCTACAGACCCTGCCAGACCTGCTGAATTTCACAGAATCCCTACTATGTGAAATCAAGCCATTCAGCCCATCACATCCACACCAACCCTCCAAAGAGCATCCCACCCAGACCCACCCTATCCTTGTAACGCTGCATTCCCCAGGGCCAATCCACCTGACATGCCCCCGGAGGAAACTCATGCAGACCTGAGGAGAATGTGCAAACTCCTCACAGTTGCCTGCGGATGGGGCTGTGAGGCAGCAGTGTGCTGCCCGGATTTCTCCAGCATCTTCCATTTTCTTGTATTCTCAGCTCAAGTGTGGGAGACAGGCTGGGGTCTTGAAATTCTGAGGGAATTTGATCCCTGCAGTGAGCTTGTTCTCACTAAAATTGACTTTGCCTTCCTCCATTTCACAAGGTAAAGTTGCCATAAGGCTGCTAAATCATTAGAGAGAGAGAGAGACAGACAGACAGAGAGATGGCTGGTGGTTAGTTTAATTGAGGGTCACCACACCTTAGGTAAGGGTAGAGGTTGAGGAGGAGAGTCCTTTATGGTGACCTCAGATGGTGTAGTAACTGAACTCACACTGCGTTGCAAACCAGCTATCCAGCCACCTGAGCTAACCACGTGCATTGCTCCTCTGCAGTAATACCGGTTTCCATTACTTTATCAAAACCTGTGATAATTGTGAACACTCATTGTGGATTCTGGTGTTAACATAGTGATGATATTTTAAGAAGCATTGTAAAGTGTTTTTGGACATTCTGCAGTTGTGAAAGGTGATAATGAAATATCGTCTGTCTTTAACTCTGTATGGGAAATATTATTCTTATCACTCGTTCATGGGATGAGGGTGTCACTGGGCAGGGTAGCATTTATTTTCAACTCTAATTACCATGGAGACAATAGTGGTGAGCTGCCTTCCTGTACTGTTGTAGTCCTTGGAGTGTAGGTGCACCCACAATCCAGTTAGGAAAGGAATTCTAGGATTGTAACCCAGAGACACTGAAGGAACACGTACCAGTATTTTTCCAAGTTGTGAGTATAGGAAGGGAACTTAGAGGTGATGGTGTTCTTGTGTATCTGCTGCCCTTTGTCCTTCTAGATAATTATGGTCATGGGTTTGGAAAGTGCTACTAGAGGATACTTTAGTGAATTGCTACAGTGCATCTTACACATGCAGCTCCATGCTTAGGTGGTGAAGGGAGTAAGTGTTGAATGCAGTGGGTGAGGTGTCAATCAATTGGGTAACTTTGTCCTTAGGAGAGCAAAGTGCTGAAGATGTTGGAAATCTCAAATAGAAACAGGAAGTGCTGAAGAAATGCAGCAGGTCTGGTAGCATCTGTGGAGAGACAAACAGAGTCCAATATGACTAGTCTTCACAACTAATTCCTTTGTCCTTAAAACTTATATAAAATTGTACAATATAGTGTTAAGATTGTAAAAAAGGAAGGATGTGTCTATATCATTTGACTAATATGCAGTTTGGATCATCAACCATCAACTATTGACAGCTCTGAAGTGTGTAGATCAGGGGATTGACTCTGCTTCCCTGCACTGTAGTGTACAAATGTGTTTACACCTACATCAGAAAGTCCGAGTTGCTGTGTCAACATGCGTTTTTCCATCCATTTCATAGACAGAACTTTCCATCACCCATATGATCAGCAATCTCTCCCACTCTCACAATTTGCAATTATTTTCCAGGAAGAGATTAAGAGGTTCACATCTGCCTTCTCCAGGATAATCCAGGATGGACAACAAATGCTGGCTGAACCAATGATACCCACAGGCAATGAACAAATTGGTTTGGTCATGTCACAGACACACATCATGTTCATCAAGTCCTGGAATTGGATATGCATGGTTACTCACTGCAACAGAAGATCTCCATGGTGGTTCAATGGTTAGCACTGCTGCCTCACAGCGCCAGGGATCCCGGTTCGATTCCTGCCTTGGGTGACTGTCTCTCTGTGGAATTTGTAGATTCTCCATGTGTCTGCGTGGGTATCCTCTGGTTTCCTCCCACATTCCAAACGATGTGCAGGTCAGGTGAATTGGCCATAGTGTAAGGTGCCTTAGTCAGGGGGAAATGAGTCTGGGTGGGTCGCTCTTCGGAGGGTCAATGTGAACTTGTTGGGCCAAAGGGCCTGTTTCCACACAGTAGGGAATCTAATGTAATCTCCCTGCAAAATCATGGTGTGGATACTATTGGAAGCATGGTTTTGAGGGGAGGGTAATTCCAGAATTTGCTTGTGATTTTCACAACCACTGACAAAGACAATCCTAGCCTGAACATTTAATTTGCTACCTGTTAGTTCCATATGCAGCCAATGACATATGGCAGAAGAGATCTGTTGGGACCTATTGCACCCAGGCTTAGAAATTAGTCTGTTTTCTAGCCCAGACTTAACAACAATAAGGGGTGACCATAAAAAGATTTATAAAATCATGAGGGGCATGGATAGAATGAATAGCCATGGTCTTGTTCCCGGGGTGGGAAAGTCTAAAACTAGAGGGCAGAGGTTTAAGGTGAGAGGGAAAAGATTTAAAAGGGACCTAAGACGCAACATTTTCACACAGAGGGTGCTGCAGGCTTGGAACGAGCTGCTAGAGGAAGTGGTGGAGATGGGCACAATTGCAACATTTAAAAGGCATCTAGATGAGTACATGAATGTGATGTAGAGGTGCTGGGGTTGGACTGGGGTAGACAAGGTCAGAAGTCACACGACACCAGCTTATAATCCAACAGGTTTATTTGAAATCTCAAGCTTTTGGAGTGCTGTCCCTTCATCAGGTGAAATCCACATCACTTGGGTCACTAGGTCTGAAACTCTGATTTCTCTCTACAGATGCTGCCAGACCTGCTGAGATTTTTCAGTAATTTCTGTTTTTTTTATTTGAACTCATATCTCTGGTTGAGCTACATTTAAGTCCAGAGTGGGTCAGAAATGTGAGTTTCTGTTTCCAAACCGATGGTGGTTTATTTGATCATCCGGAAGTCCCAGGTTCATATATTACGCACCAGTGTTGTGATTTCTGGACCTATTTAACCAAGCTGACCCTGAGACTGCCCAAAAGGGATCTGACCTCACATTCTGCTGGATTGGTGGATTTAACCTCTATATTCTCGGTTCTCTAACATACCACCTGTACCTGTATCTTGCAGTGCATCGCAAACTCCAGTTAGTTATACAGAGCTAGAACATGAATCAGAAAGGTGACAATTCCACAAATAATTTGAGAAGGTGGGAGGGTGGGGCTTGGACAGGTTCTTCAGGGGAAAAAACTTGCACATTATGTACAAGAAGTAGCATTGTGGGATGAAGCTCTTTCAAAGAGCCAGCATGAGGAGGAGGGACCGAATGGACATCTTCTCGGCTATAAATTTCTATGGTTTTGTGACATCTGCTAAGCAGCACTAAATGAGCATCTGCTTATTTTAAGACCTGCGTAGAAACATAGAAGGTAGGAGCAGGAGTAGGCCATTCAGCCCTTTGAGCCTGTTCCTCCATTCAATATGGTCATGGTTGATCATCCAATTCCGTACAGTTGATTCTGCTATAATGCCTGTTTCTTCAGGGTGAATTGGCTTTAAAGTGACTGAAGAATTTAGACCATTTTAGCAGAATGTGAATGTTCTTTACCTGTGTTGGCTATAATGTGATTCCGGTCCCATTTGTTTAGATGGTGCGGCTATTGTGTGATTTTCTTATAACGCAAGATTTCAAGAGACTGGAATTATTGTGTTATGTCAGAACTGACATACCCTGTTCCCATTTTCCCTTTAGCCCTAAGAACTAATCTAATCTAATCTCATCTAATCTAAATTATATCTAACTCCTTCTTGAAATCATTCAATGTTTTGCCCTTGACTGCTTTCTGTGGCAGAGAATTCCACAGCCTCCCCACTCTCTGGGTGAAGACTTTTCTCCTCATCTTAGTCCTAAATGACATACTTGCTATCCTTAAACTGACACCCCTGGTTCTGGACTCCTCCATCATCAGGAACATCCTTCTTGCGGTTGCCCTGTCTGGTCCTCTTAGAATTATATACGTTTCTATGAGATACCTCTCATTCTTACAATCTGCAGTGAATATAATCCTAACCAGCTTCTCTTCCCACATCAGTCCTACCATCTCTTAACATTCGCCTGTCCCTGTGTTTTTGCTGCAGTTTACCTATTATTTACTTATCTATGCTACTTAACTCTGGGATCTGCCTGTATTGCTCACAAAACAACGCTTTTCACTGTGCCTCAGTACTGGTGAAAATAAATTCAATTCAATTCAATTCATTCAATCTCAGGAATAGGCCGGGAATACAATGTTTGTTTCAATAAAGCAGCACTGTGGCTCATTGGAGTAACATCATGATTTCTTTTTATTAACAAAACAAGCACACATACAAAAACTCACATATATATAATATGTATTTATACAGTATTTACAGCAGCCTCAGTCCTCCAGAGGGACAAAGTGCAAGATCCCAGCCACAGTCTGAGCTGAGAATGGGTGAATGCTCCTGATCAATCAGTGCCAGTTATCAGCTGTCTGAGTCTACCTCGCTTTCCTGGGCTGCCGAAGTGGATTCTCCAGAAGCCTTCCCCACCGGGGTGTTTTTCGAAATTTTATTCCATTTCTGGGAGTCCGACTCCTCCGATGATGATCTCTTCTGCCGCCTCCATTTAGCTCGGCGGTTTTTAAACCAGACCTGAACAGGGGAAACAAAAGTCAAATAGTATAAAACTTCATTCCTGAGCTAGTGCACTTTATCAGAGATGTCCAGAGGTTCGAGCACAAAACCTAGGTTTGACCCTCCAACTGCAGTATTCAACACTATTTGAGGCACATTCATTTAGGGTTACCTCAGGTCGAAAAGGACTCTAGGGCCATTCTTCAAGTGAAGATAAGGCAAGATCTCTCTAGTATCCTGATCAATATTTAACCCTTACCCAATATAATTAAACAGATTATCTGCTCACTGTCTAATTGTTGTTCTTCTGCAAATTGGCTGCCATGTTTCCAACATCCAATGGGGGAATATTTGACTAGAACATCTTTACTTAGAACAGCATTCCTAGCTGCCTTTGTAAAGGATTGAGTAACTGTCTTTGTGTGCTGCTGCAGTAAACGATAGGAGCTAACAGGGAGAAATTTCCAGGATTTTGACCCAGCAACAGTGAAGGGACAGTAATATAGATCCAATTAAAGTACTTTGGGACTTCTGAAGGCTTAAGAGGCTATATATAAATATAAATGTTTGTTTTACTTAGGTTCTCCAAGACCAGTGCAGAGGGAATTTACTGATATCCTATCAATAATTTGATTTATTGTTGTCACATAACCTAGGAACAGGGAAAGGTTTTGTTTTGTGTGCAGTACAGGCAGATCATACCATACAAGGATCATTGGGTGATCGAACAGAGCGAGGAATGCAAAGTTGCTGCTGCAAAGAAGGTGCACAGAAAGCCAAATGGACAATAGATTTGAAATTTGAGAGATCCATTCAAAAGTCAAGTAACAGCAGGGAAGAAGCTGTTCTTGAATCTGTTGGTACATGTGTTTAAGCTTTTGGATCTTCTGCCTGACGGAAGAGGTTGGAAGAGATTACAACCTGGAAAGGGAGTCTTTAAGTACAGGAGTTGGGAGTCATGTTGTGGCTGTACAGGACATTGGTTAGGCCACTGTTGGAATATAGCGTGCAATTCTGGTCTCCTTCGGAAAGATGTTGTGAAACTTGAAAGGGCTCAGAAAAGATTTACAAGAATGTTGCCAGGGTTGGAGGATTTGAGCTACAGGGAGAGGCTGAACTGGCTGGGGCTGTTTTCCCTGGAGCATCAGAGGCTGAGGTGTGACCTTATAGAGGTTTATAAAATCATGAGGGGCATGGATATGGTAAATAGGCAAAGGGTCTTTTCCCTGGGGTGGGGGACTGCAGAACTAGAGGGCATAGGTTTAGGGTGAGAGGGGAAAGATATAAGGGGCAACCTTTTCACGCAGAGGGTGGTGCGTGTATGGAATGAGCTGCCAGAGGACGCTAGTACAATTGCAACATTTAAAAGGATGGGTATATGAATAGGAAGGGTTTGAAGGGAATGGGCCAGCTGCTGACAGGTGGGACTAGATTGGGTTGGGATATCTGGTCAGCATGGACCTGATGGACCGAAGGGTCTGTTTCCCTGTTGTACATCTCTATGACTCTATAACTGTGTGGCTACCTTTCCGTGGCAGTGAGAAGTGCAGATGGAGTCAATGGATGGAAGGTTGGCTTGTGTGATGGACTGGGCTGTATTCACAACTCTCTGTAGTTTCTTACAGTCCTGGGCAGAGCAGCTGCTGTACCAAGCTGTGATGCATCTGAATAGAATGCTTTCTGTGGTGCATCTATAAAGATTAATAGCAGTCCTTAAGGACGTGCTGAATTTCCTTAATCTCCTGAGGAAGAAGAGGTGTTGTCTTGCCTTCTCAACCATCACACCTACGTGGGAGGTCTAGGACAGATTAAATAAGGAGAAACTAGCATGAGCAATAGTGACCAGAGATTTAAAGGTGGTCAGCAAAAGAAATAAGGAGAAATGTTTTTACACAGTAAAGTTGTTATAATCTGGGCTACATTACCTGAAAGAATGGTGGAAGCACATTTAAAAGTTGTTTTCAACAGAGAATTGAATAAATGGTTGAAATGAAATCACTTGCAGAGATATGGGACAAGAGCAGGGGAGAGGCAGGAAGCAGAGAGCGGGCACAGTCACAATGGGCTGAATGGCTTATTCTTTGCTTCCAATGTATCTATCACCGACAGGAAAAAAAGAATGATTTAGTGGAGATTAAATCCATTGCAAACATCAGCTAATTCTAGACATATTAGTTATTTATGATCCTCTAGATAGAAGGATCTGAATTTTTGAACTTTCAGAAAGTGAGATGACCTGAGCTAAGGGCACAAACTGGAATTTAAACAATTGTAAAAATTATTTCTAATTTTCCTCCATTCAGAAACATCCTTCAACATATGTCCCAGTTATTTAGATTGTGTCCTTGATTTCATTTTTCAGATGTTGACATCACTGTCACAGCTGGCATTAGATTAGATTAGATTACTTACAGTGTGGAAACAGGCCCTTCGGCCCAACAAGTCCACACCGACCCGCCGAAGCGACAACCCACCCATACCCCTAACCTAACACTACAGGCAATTTAGCATGGCCAATTCACCTGACCCGCACATCTTTGGACTGTGGGAGGAAACCAGAGCACCCGGAGGAAACCCACGCAGACACGGGGAGAACGTGCAAACTCCACACAGTCAGTCGCCTGAGGCGGGAATTGAACCCAGGTCCCTGGCGCTGTGAGGCAGCAGTGCTAACCACTGTGCCACCGTGCCGCCCAATGGGCATCTACTCCCCATTCCAAAGCACGCTGGAGAAGGTGGTGATGAGCTGCTTTCCTGAACTGGTGATGGAGGGAGTGAACGTTTGAGGTGTTTACCCATTCTCCCCCCTCTCTCTTCACACATTTGTAAATCCTACAAACCAAATGCTGCATGTGCTCATCAAAACACACCCTGATCATATTGTCTCTCACCTCACTACACTAAATCTTTTGCTATAAATTCTGTGTCTTGTGATCCTGCCCCACTAGTTACCTAATGAAGGAGCAGCGCTCTGAAAGCTAGTGCTTCCAATTAAGCACTGTTGGACTATAACCTGGTGTTGTATGATTTTTAACTTTGTCTACCCCAGTCCAACACCGGCTCCTCAACATCCTCACTAAAGTCACCCACCCCAACTTCAATTTTGAGATTCTTTGTCAAATTTAGAGTTTAGGTGTGATGCCTCGTTTGAGTAAAAATGTCACATTGCATGTCTGCTGTGTTTAAATTGTACCCAGTCATTATCAAGTTTTTCATATGTTGCTGTCAACACTGACGATCTGATAGCAATTAACAATTTGACATTGGTCAGAAGTAATATGGAATTTTGGCATCAAATAAAAAAGATTTGGCTCCTCCAGTCAGTTTTGTCCCCTCAAGATATTGGTGGGAGAGGGTTCTGAAGCACCCATCCCAGGACATCATTCACCATTTCAGCACAGACTCAATGGGCCAAAGGGCCTTGTCTGCTCAGTATGACTCTAATGACCATTCTGCATGAGCTATGTCAGCAGGTTGATTCTTCTGAGTCTAACCTGATGTTCTGTCTTTATGTTTGTGTTCCTGAGGCTGTAGCTAGGAACGCCTTCCAAAATAGGCACTTGCACCCATTGGCAGGTCATTAGTGAAATACATCTCTCGATGTGTACAAAGAACAAAGAACAAAGAACAAAGAAAATTTACAGCCCAGGAACAGGCCCTTCAGCCCTCCAGGTCTGAGCCGATCCAAGTGTACTATCTAAATCTGTCGGTCAATTCCTAGGCACTTGTATCCCTCTGCTCCCCACCTACTCATGCATCTGTCCAGACGCATCTTAAATGAATCTACCGTGCCTGCCTCTCCCACCTCTGTTGGCAACGCGTTCCAAACACCACCACCCTCTGTGTGAAGTACTTACCGCGTGTATCCCCCATAAACTTTCCACTTCTCAGTTTGAAAGCATGACCTCTCGTTGTTGAATCCTCCTTGTCTCTATCCACCCTGTCTATACCCTTCATGATTTGGAGATGCCGGTGTTGGATTGGGGTGTACAAAGTTAAAAATCACACAACGCCAGTTTATAGTCCAACAGGTTTAATTGGAAGCACACTTGCTTTCAGAGCGACGTTCCTTCATCAGGTGACAATCACCTGATGAAGGAGTGTCGCTTTGAAAGCTAGTGTGCTTCCAATTAAACCTGTTGGACTATAACCTGGCGTTGTGTGATTTTTAACTTTATACCCTTCATGATTTTGTTTTGCTGGTTAAAGCGCAGCAGGTCAGGCAGCATCAGGAAGGGCTTATGCCCGAAACGTCGAATTTCCTGCTCCTTGGATGCTGCCTGACCTGCTGCGCTTTAACCAGCAACACATTTTCAGCTCTGATCTCCAGCATCTGCAGACCTCACTTTTTACCCTTCATGATTTTGTAAACCTCAATCAAGTCCCCCCTCAATCTCCTTTTTTTTAAATGAAAATAAACCTAACCTACTCAACCTCTCTTCATAGCTAGCACCTTCCATACCAGGCAACATCCTCGTAAACCATCTCTGCACCCTCTCCAAAGCGTTCACATCCTTTTGGTAATGTGGCGACCAGAACACTGCACAGTATTCTAAATGTGGCCGAACCAGTGTCTTGTACAGTGTTAACATGACTTGCCAGCTCTTATACTCAATACCCTCTCTGATGAAGGCAACCATACTATATGCCTTCTTGACCACTCTATCCACCTGTGCAGCAACCTTCAGGGTACAATGGACCCGCACTCCCAGATCTCTCTGCCCATCAATTTTTCCCAAGGCTCTTCCATTCATTGTATAATTCGCTCTAGAATTAGTCTTGCCTAAATGCATCACCTCACATTTGTCTGAATTGAAAGCCAACTGCCACTTTTCTGCCCAACTCTCCAGTCTATCTATACCCTCCTGTATTCTCTGACAGTCCATTATGCTGTCTGCCACTCCACCAATCTTTGTACCATCTGCAAATTTACTGATCATACCAACAGAGTCCTCTTCCAGATCATTTATGTATATCACAAACAACAATGGCCCCAACACTGACCCCTGTGGAACACCACTGGTCACCTTTCTCCATTTTGAGAAACTCCCTTCAACTACTACTCTCTGTCTCCTGTTGCCCAACCAGTTCTTTATCCACTGAGCAAGAACACCCTGCACACCATGTGACTTCACTTTCTCCATGAGTCTACCATGGGGAACCTTATCAAAGGCCTTACTGAAGTCCATGTATATGACTTCAACAGCCCTTCCTTCATCTAACAACTTGGTCACTTCCTCGAAGAACTCTATCAAGTTGGTAAGGCATGATCTCCCCAGCACAAAACCATATTGGCCATCACCTATAAGCTCATTCCTTTCCAAATATAAATAGGTCCTATCTCTCAGTACCCTCTCCATCAACTTCCCCACCACCGTCAGGCTCACTGGTCTGTAGTTACCCAGAATATCCCTACTACCCTTCTTGTACAGGGGGACAACATGAGCAACCTTCCAGTCCTCCGGCACCTCACCTGTGTTTAAGAATGCCACAAAGATATATGTCAGGGCCCCAGCTATTTCCTCTCTCACCTCCCTCAGCAACCTGGGATAGATCCCAACCAGTCCTGGGGATTTGTCCACCTTAATAACCTCTAGCCTACCCAACACATCTTCCCTACTTATGCCAACGTGATCCAGACGAATCAAACTTCTATCTCTAATCTCAACATTCATCATGTTCCTCATGTGTATTTGAAAAGAACCCCTTGTTGGTTCAGCAACAACCCTCTGTGAAAAGTGCAAAGCGGACTCCCCTTGGAGTGCAAAGTACTAAACTGTTTTATGTCTAAAAACTCAAAAGGGGGTGGGGGGGGTGGGTGATTGCACTAAGATTAAGCAAGGGTTGCCTGTGTAATCTGGAGAAGCTAAATTATCAAGTTCAGGCTGCAGCCAACTGCACCCTGCAACTTTGAACACCTCTTAGATTTGAAAGTTTGGACATGTCAATTTCCCCATGAGCTTTAATTACTACATGATTTGCTGGTAAATCACCAAGTGTTGACCTCTTACTTAGTAATAAATTCACATTGTCCGTATTACTATTAAACACTGATACAATACATGTGCACCTGGAGGACTTAGAGCACAATGCAGCCTTTTTGTCTCTTGGAACACCTGCAGAAACATGCATTTCCATATTCACACATATCTGTGCATGGGACGCTATACTGACAAGGGGAGAGAACTATCAAGAGAAGGAACCTTGGCCTCACTTACCCTTCTCAATCCCAGAAGCAGAGACTTCTGTAAACTCACAAACCATGTGCTGAATACAGGACATCCTCACTCTGAGAGAAAACCCCATTTTGTTTCACTAAGTATGAATTTTCATGACTAGAAAGCCTCGCTATGTAAGAGATTTCACCAACCCTACCGTCCTCTTACAGAATCATTTCTCAGTCCTGAATCACATTTACTAACCCCAGCTCCACTGTCCACCTCACTGTACGTGGTAGCTAATTTCACAATTACATTGTCTTTTCAACTCCTCAAGTCTTTCCTTACTCTTAACACCCAAACTTAACAAAGGATTAATATAACCAGATTCATGCAAGGTACAGGCAGCATCACTGGAGTCAAATATTCAGATTAGAGGATTTATCTGGATTATAGTTGGGGTGGCACAGTGGCTCAGTGGTTAGCATTGCTGCCACACAGCGCCAGGGACCCAGGTTTGATCCCAGCCTCAGGCAACTGACTGTGTGGACTTTGCACATTTTCCCTGTGTCTGTGTGGGTTTCCTCTGGGTGCTGTGGTTTCTTCCCACCAAGGATGTGCAGGTTAGGTGGATTGGCCATGTTAAATTGGCCATAGTGTGCAGGAATGTGCTGGCTCGGTGGGTTAGCCATGGGCAATGCAGAGCTATAGGGTAGGGGGATGGATCTGGATGTGATGCTCTTTTGAGGCTTAGTGGGGACTCGATGGGCTAATGATCTGCTCCACACTGTAGGGATTCTGTAAACCAAATTCTATTCTACAGTTTAAGATTTTATAATCTGTTGTATTAACTACACACATATAACAGATTGCTTCTATATATATAAAACACACAGGGGATATAAGGATCAGTATTACCAGCTGAAATCAGAGTAATCTATTTTAATGACTGCTTAAGAGACTGGATGCAACATATCGGAAGTTTGCTGATGGTACAAAGCTCGGGGAAAGTAAGCTGTGAGAGAGATAAAAAGTTCCCGCAAAGGAGTATGGCCAAGTCAAGTGAGTGCACAAAAAGGTAGCAACTTGAGTGTAAACCTTTTAGACAGGTCGGGGAGTGGAATTGCATACTTTGTTGGAAAGAATAGAAAACCGGAATACAGTAGCGCCTCGACATACGAAAGACCCCGTTCATGTACAAATCGGTTTACGAACAGGATTGTACGTAAAATTTTGCTTCAACGTACGTACGAAATTCAAGGTATGAACAAAGGCATGAATGCAAAAGGCCCATGTGTGACCACGTGGTTTCATTGTTTTGCTTTGCCAAGCGCTTGTTGAACGCAAAACCTCTCGGGCCCCGCATGATCTCATTCAGTTCGTGTTTGGCACGTGCGCTGTGAACAGCTTTCGTTGCTATGTCCAAGCATTCTTACGCTATCTGAGCAATGGGAAAAATTGATTCAGTTCGCAAACTTTTCGGTTCGTGAACCAGGTCCCGGGACAGATTAAGTTCATAAGTTGAGGCGCTAGTGTATTATTTTCACGAGACACGATTAAATAATGGAGTTCAGAGGGAATTGTCTATCTTTTTACAAGAAATGTGGAAAGTTAACATCTAACTACAGCAAACCATAAAAAGGAAAGTGATGAGTTAGCTTTTATTTTGAGGGTGCTGGAGTACAGAAAGACATCTTGCTGCAATTGTACAGGACTTTGCTGAGAGCACACCTGGAACAAAGGCAGAATGTCAGTCCCTAACAGGGGGCGACAGTAAACGTTCTCTCGATTGATTCCTGAGATGAGGTGATTGACCTATAAGGGAAATTAAGTCGAATGGGTTGGTATTCTCAAGTTTAGCGGATCTCATTGAAACCTACTAGGATCTGAGAAAGCCTAACAGGAAGCATATTAGCAGGTTCGTTCTCCTCTTTGGAGTCCAGATCACACTCACCCACACTCACTCACTTGCACATACTCACACTCACAAACTCTCACACACGCATTCTCTCTCTTATGGGACATTCAGTCCTGTTGCATATTTTTCATTCTAAAGCACCATGAGGATGAAAGATCTCATGTAATTTTTGGAATCTGATTACCAAGATAATTATCTGAATTGGGAATTTATTCCATTTGCCAATGCTCTCGCTTTAACATCCCCAAGTGTTGCTGAACTTTGGCAATGTCAGCATTTGGATTGATTTGTTTATGGAAAGTAAATATACTTTTCTTTCAAATGAAGTGTGCGATTAGATAATTTCTCCCAAGTGAGAAAAAGAGTTTGACCATCATCCCACATCTTAACACAATCCACAATCAGCTGAGAGGTCAAAGGTCAAAATGGGCTAATCCATAGAATTCTTGGTGTGATTATTTGTCCACCCACAATACTATTTCTGGCTCCGTGTTTGATTTCATTACTCAATCTAGTTTTTTTAAAAATTCCCCCTCGCGTCTGTAAAAGATTTGAAGAAAACAAGGAAAATAAGAGGACAGAACAACCCATTATTAACATTCCATAATCTACTTCACCCAAAGGAGGTGAATTTGAAATCATCTAATAAAGTTAATCATCCCTGGTATTGTTATCATAAATCTTCTCTGGACTCTCTCCAAGCACTTGGAAAAATACGTTGGTATTCCTTGTAAAGCTTCAGGATGTTTTAAACCTTTCGGCAGCCAATTAAGTTCTTTTGAAATGCGCTGTTGAAGGAAATGCAACAGCTGATTTGCACACAGCAAGACTCCACATTCAGTGAGGGGATGATTAGTTCATCTAAATGGTAAACAGTGGCCAGGGCACCAGGAAGAACTCTCCACTCTTCTTTGGATCTTCCACATTCATCTGAAAGGTCCAACATGACCACAATGTAATGTCTGACCACTGGGATTGCCAATGTACAGTATGTGGTGAATAGACTTTCCAGTTTAGACAATCTGAGGCTGCACTGATCAAAATCACAATGAGATACATGGTGGCTCAGTGGTTAACATTGCTGTCATGTGCCTGGGTTTGATTCCGACCTGGGGTGACTGTCTATGTGGAGTTTGCACATTCTCCCTGGTACGTATGTAAACTTCCTCCAAGTGCTCTGGTTTCCTCCCGCATCGGAAGTGTGTGGGTTAGGTGGGTTGGCCATGCTAAATTGCCCGTAGTCTGCAGGCATGTGCATGCTCAGTGGATTAGCCATGGGAAACGTGAGGTTGTGAGTATCAGGTAGGGAGCTGGGTCTGGGTGGGATGCTGTTTGGAGGGTCAGTGCAGACTTGATGGGCCAAGTGGGCTCTTTCCGCATTGTAGGGATTCTGAGAGATGACTGTTGTGTCTGACAATGGGTCACCTCAACCATCTCCAGGAATTTCTGAACAGGTTGGGGCTCTCTGTGTTTTCAGAAAAGGGACTAAGGAGGTGACCCAATGTAAGTATTTACACTCATGAAGGTATTTTACCAGATAGAGTTAGGAAACATTACCATGTGAGGGAGAAAATAACTTTGGAGTAGTCACTAACAAATCCCCATTTAGGACTCAGGAGAATCACAGTGGTTAGAATATAGAATTTACTACCACCAACGTGGGTGAGGAAAGTGACAGAGGTGTTTTTGAGTGGGAAAGGAACAGAGTTTGGGTGAGTTGAATTGAGTTAGGAGGAAGCTTAAAAAGTGATTTAGGCCAGTCGAATGAATGATTAGTTTATGTGCTGTTAATTCGATGTAATGAGACAGCAAGAAGTGAACCTCTTCCAAAGAGAGAGGAGGATGAGGAAACTAAATTGCAAAGAGATCAAAAACAGAATGAATGTAATATGTCCTTATCCAGCTTGGGCAAGTGCTCAAACATTGGTTTGGCTCACTTAAATGATTAAAGTTAACGTGGCTGCTTCATATTTCTGAATTGTCCAGGTGGTAGTAATCTCATCTCAGAGTTAAAATGTTTCACAATTCAAGCACCATTCCATGACTTGAGTGGATAATCTAGCTTAGTAACTCAGTGCAGTACCGAGGGACAGAATTGTATCTCATGGATGCGATGAGCTTGTTTCAATGATTGTAAAAGACTGCATGGCACTTTCTCAAAGAAGATTGTGAAGTTCTCTGAGGAGTCCTGGCTGACATCCACGGTTTAGCACCTCAGCAGATTTACTGGTCGTTTGTCATATCTGCTTCGTGTGAAGTCTTGCACTGCATGGACCGTCTGGGTCAACAATGCCCTTCAAAGGCAAAGCATGTTGGGATATTTCAACAGTGTGACAGACATAGGTTCTTTTTTATGGCAAATACAGATTTTGCGTGATCTGCTGGACAGGATACAAGGAAACACTCTGGGAACTGCACCAGACACAATTTTTATGTCAAACATAGAGTACAATCATACTCAGGAGTCTCAATAGAACACTTTGGGAGTATTTGGTTGTGTATACTGAAACTGCCTGGAATATAGTCTCACACAGAAGTAGAAAACTTGAAATAAGAATTTGTGGGTGAAAACCAGTTAACAGCAAAATAATTGAGAATAGTTTTAAAATCCAGGATTTTAACAGTCAAGATGGATGAAAATAAGAAGTTTTACTATTAAAACTATTAAATCTGCAACAGACATCATTTCTGAATATAATACAAACTCATTGTCTGATCTCTCACTGAATAGCAAGTACAACTAGACTTTTATAAAACAGAGCAGTTCGATCATTGGATAAGGTAAAAAAACTGACTGTTGTACAAGAGATCCATTGTCCCATCATTCACTGGGAAAAACCAGAGCTGCATTGAACAGAACCACCGTTCTGTTAATGTTTACATACAGTTTTTAACACAGACAATAAACAATAGCTCACTGACTTGAGTAAATTTCGTAACAAACCTACTGTTTTATCATTGAATCATTAAGATCAATAAAGATAACAAGAAAAAAGGTAAAGAACATTAAGCACAGCTAATGTATCCCATTATGAACCATACTAAAGTGAGACCTTTTACAATCTATTTGTCATCAATCCAGTGACTTTCCCTCAGTGTCTGAATCCAGTAATCAATCCACATGTTGGTCACTCTTATAAAGATTGTATTCATATCAGATTGGAATTTACATTTTACTTGTTTGAGTAGGAGTTCCCTTGTTGTATTTCTGACAATTTAATTTTAAAATAATTACCTTTCCATACCCGATGGACTGGAGCACCTTTCAGACCCCTCTTTCCTGGGTTGAAGAGTCTAAGTCTTTTAACTCCTAGACTTTTAACTCCAGGAGTTGGCTTCATGTCTCTTTTCTGCATTTTTACCTGTGCCTCAGAGTTTCCCCTTGGTGTCACAGAGACCAGGACTAGATTGGACATATGGCCTGACACTGAGGTTACCTGTAAGATTCCTTTTGTTTGTGTAATTTTGCCACAAGTTTTCCTACTGAGCTTTGAAAAACATGAATCAGATAAACTGATAGCTTGTGAAAAACCTCACTGGTTCACCACAGCCCTCAAGGCCACGTTTTACAGATGCGTGTTGCCAGCATAAGGTCTAAACCACTAGGGAACTTAGGGAGGCATTGGCTTGTCTCAATGATGTTCCAACTGGAGCTCTGGACCAACAAGATTCCAACAGCTCATCACACCTTGATAGTAAATTCAACCCATGCTCTTGCATAATCTATATCTCCCATCTCTTTCCCATAACTCAGTTTATTGGAAGGGGCTGAAACATTCCTTTATCTAGTGGGTGGCACAGTGGCTCAGTGGTTAGCACTGCTGCCTCACAGCACCAGGGTTCCAGGTTCAATTCCAGCCTTGGGCGACTGTCTGTGTGGAGTTTGCACATTCTTCCCATGTCTGCATGGGTTTCAACCGGGTGCTCTGGTTTCCTCCCACAGTCCAAAGATGTGCAGTTCAGGTGAATTGCACCATAGTGTTAGGTGTATTAGTAGAGGAAAATGGGTCGGGGTGGGTTATTCTTCGGAGGGTCAGTTTGGACTGGTTGGGCCGAAGGGCCTGTTTCCACTCTGCAGGGAATCTAGTCTAATCTTCCATCTGCATGATTGAAGTTGTTCTGTTCCCATTGAGTTTGATATTGATGCTTTGAAAGGTTTAAGTTGTTGGATAGATTTGGCTTGTATCTTGTGACTATCAAAGATCCAACCAAAGAGTATGGAATGATAAAAAAAATTGATAGGGTAGAGATACAAAGAAAATATTTCACCTGGTGAAGAGTCAAGAATGTTACAGCATCAACCAAACATTTCCTTTGTGACTGCAGGGATTCACCCTCTACTGTTTATCTGCAGTATGACACCATTCCTCGTAAGAAGGGTCAGTTAGCTGGACAGCCAGTGTACACTGTGGAGCAATGCCTACATTTCCTGAGGTTACTACAAAGGGCTCCCTTCTCAACCCTTCCCCTTGCCTGAGGTGTCAGACTTTCAGGTTAAATCTATTGAGAGAGTGGTCTTCCGGTCTGGTGCGACTTTGCTGACCTGACTTTTATTGACCATTTTAAGTAACCCGGCCACTTTTTAAATTTTCTCTTATCCCTTACCTGTGTTTGTCTGTCTTTTGTGTGAATGGCAGCTGAATGCAAATATTTCAGGTTTTAAAGCACAGACATCAGCCTATCAGGTGGTTTACTTTTCTCTATGCTAAAACTATTGTGTATCTAACAAAAAAGATAAATCTTTTGATTAAGATACAAAACCAGTATCTGGAAATTAATTATTTGCAAAGTCTGGAATTACTTATTCAAAAGTTGGATTAGGAGCCACAGCAGTGACTGTTTAAGGGTCTTAATTGATTTAATTTGACTGTATTACAAATATGGAGGTAGGAAGGCAGATTTGGTTCTGTTCCCTGTCTCCATGTTAGATTACTTACAGTGTGGAAACAGGCCCTTCGGCCCAACAAGTCCACACCGACCCGCCGAAGCGCAACCCACCCACACCCTTACCTAATACTACGGGCAATTTAGCATGGCCAATTCACCTGACCCGCACATCTTTGAACTGTGGGAGGAAACCGGAGCACCCGGAGGAAACCCACGCAGACACGGGGAGAACGTGCAAACTCCACACAGTCAGTCGCCTGAGTCGGGAATTGAACCCAGGTCTCAGGCGCTGTGAGGCAGCAGTGCTAACCACTGTGCCACTGTGCCGCCTACACAAATTCAAACACGGATGTTTTAGATTACTTACAGTGGGGAAACAGATCCTTCGGCCCAACAAGTCCACACTGACCTGCCAATGCACAACCCACCCAGACCCATTCCCCTACACCTAACACTAGGGGCAATTTAGCATGGCCAATTCACCTAACCTGCACATTTTTGGACTGTGGGAGGAAACCCATGCAGACAGAGAGAGAATGTGCAAACTCCACAGAGTCAGTTGCCTGAGGTGGGAATTGAACCCGGGTCTCTAGTGCTGTGAGGCAGCAGTGCTAACCACCATGTTGTAACATAGGGAATACCACTCCACAACTCATCAGCTTTCCAATGAATAGAAATGGGAAAACCTACTTTAGATGCTCCGTGGGTAGCCCTCGTGCACTCTGAGCCAGAAGGTTGTGCTTCATAACTCCACTCCAGAGAATTGTGCACATAACCCACACGGGGAATAGCAGTGTATTTCGAAGGGAGGAACACACTGTCAGAGATGATCAACTTTCAGACCAGAGATTAGACTGAGACCTCAGTTAACCTTTCAAATCCATGTAAAAATAAATCCTGCAACACGATCTTCAAACTCTGGTATGCCTAATCTTTAGGCCTTCAACAATAGTATTAAGAGAGCAAAAGCGGGGAACATGAGTAATGCCACATTGCTTTTTCTTTGCAAACATTGCCTCTATATTTCCAACATATTAGTAGTGAAAAGTCCTTCAAATTTCTTCATTGACTGTTAAGTATTTTGGAGCGTTCCAAGACGGTGCTATATCAATACAGGAAGTTGCCTTTCCTCTTACCTCCACTTTCTCCTCCCGGAGATGGACTCTCCTGGCCAGCTGTTCCCTGGTGCCTACGTCTGGGTACTTGGTCTCCTGGAAGAGATTCTCCAAGGCTTCCAGCTGTTCGTCCGTGAAGATGGTTCGGTGGCGACGCTTCCTCCGGCAGTGGAGCTGATTCAGAAGCTGCAGTTCAGTGCGGGATAGAGCCCCCAGACTCACATAGGGCAGCACCTGGGGGGCAACTGGGGACAGATAGGCAGAAGCAGCCCCTTCTAATCCTTTCACAACAGGAAAGAAGAAAAGAAAATCAGGTCCCACTCATTTTACATCTGGATTTATCAATTAGACCATGACTGATAAAGACCAATGATGACAATTTCAACACTGACACATTGTCAAATGTAAAGACAGTGTTGAGTTATAGAGCCATAGAGTCATACAGCATGGAAACAGACCCTTCAATCCAAGCAGTCCATGCCCACCATAATCCCAAACTAAACTACAGCCACCTGCCTGCTCCTAGCCCATATCTCTCCAACCTTTCCTGTACATGTACTTATCCAAATGTGTTTTGAATGTTGTAACTGTATCTGCACCCTTCACTTCCTCTGGCAGTTCATTCCACACGGATCACTCTTTGTGTAAAAGTGTTGGTTCTCATGTTCTTTTAAAATCTTTCTCTCTCACCTTAAAATATGCCTCCTCGCTTCTAATTCCCTCAACCTAAGGGAAGGACACTTGCTGTTCACCCTATCCGTGCCTCTCACAATTTTATAAACTTTGATAAGGTCACCGCTCCTCCTCCATGACTGGATTTGGTGCAAGTTTTGTTACAAATTTTTCAATGAGCTCAAGTTCATGGGGTGTAGAATGCTGGAAGTGCATTGGAATTGTCAAATTTAAAGGAGATAAAATCACAGACAAAGCTTCAAGTAGCATATCACAGACCTGTTACAGCCACTCGGCGTATTCCAGATGTGCAGAGGCAGGGTCCAACCAGGCAGTCTTAGCGACAGTGTGGACACAAGATCAGGTGCCTGTCTCAAGAGTTGGAGTGGTCCAGTAAAGCCCCAGACAGGAGGCAGGAAGAGGGATGAAGTTGATGGCTATGGAATAGAGTTGATGGTGGGGACAATTTTGAGAGAATCTCTGAAAGTCAGGCAAGCAGCAATGGCAAATCCAAGACAGTGAAGAAGTGGTGGGATGTGGTGCTGAGGTAAAGTTCAGGAGTAGTTTTTGATGTATATCCCCAGAACGAAAACCCTCATTGCAGATAAGGTGGCAGCCCTGCACAGACACTGCATAATTCATAGAATTGACAGTCTGGCAGCTTCTAAAATAAGTGGCTGACCCACAATGCCAATCCCTCTCCTATAAATACATGACAGATGCCTACACTGCCTCCTTTCACAGCTGTAACCTAGGGAGTAGCTTCCATCCTTTATTAATACAACCTTGGAGTCGTGATTCAACTTGGAATGAAGTACAGTAAAACTAATTCAGAGCTGTAAACTGAAGTAGTGTATTCTAGTGTGTCCTTACCAGTCATATGCAGGTTAACCATAACCTTCACCTTTCTATGAATCATCTTACAGCCCAGCCTCCTAAATAAATAACCATCTCCAGTGCATCTCAATAAAAGCTGGATGACTAACTCCTCATCTTCTGCTTGGGACAAACATCAAGATTCAATATAGAATTTAACAATTTCACAGCATGAACATCTGTATCTATGTCTACTATCCAGCCCCACATTCCAGGTCTTGTAATTAAATGGATTGCTTTCAGCACAGTCAATCCATTTGTACCTCCTCATAGTCTCCATTATCACCTATATAGCTTCTCTTCCTCCCTGCCTTCCATCAATAGCCTTTTTTTGTTTACCCAACTTTTTAATCCCTTCTCTTTTTCCACCTATCTGGTCATTTCTTCCCCCCCCCAGTGCACTGTCAGCAGCATTAATATCACATTTTCCTAGCTGCTACCAGTTCTAAAGGAAGGTCACTGGACTCAAAATATTAACTGTTTTCTCTCCATAACTATGGAGTTTCTTCAGCGATTTCTGAGTGACCTCCACAAAAAGACAATAAACAAAGCTGTCATTCATATTAGAGTTAAAAATCACACAAGACCAGGTTATAGACTGACAGGTTTATTTGGAGGCACTAGCTTTCAGAGCGCAGCTATGTTTGTCCATTCCAGTCCAACATCGGCTCCTTGAAGCCATTCTGATCAGAGCAGTGCTGATTCTCTCTGCTCAGTTCTCAACTGTTCTAGTAGCTTGCTCATAGCTGATGCAGGACAGATAGACAGAATAACAGAGAGAGGTCAACAAATTTCCTTGCTAGTATCATAATTCTCAAACTTCTGAAAGATTGAGAAACCTCCATAATTTCCCACCCGCTTCATTTAAAGCCCACCGGGCAGAAATGATCATATTTCTGAAATGTATTTCTGAGTCACAATATATTTTCCATTACTGTTTTGTTATTTAAGTTAAATTAATTAAGTTGCTGCCTTGGATTTATTTATAGTTCCTCTTCTATCACGAGTACCTTACCCTTTCCTGCTGTTGTGGAAATGGATATTGACTTCTCATTTTAAACTTCTTGCATTACCATCGTGCTTTATTATACAATTATATTTATTGCTATTTAATAAACTCACAACTCTCTTCTTGATATACTTTGCAATATAGAACACATATACTTTTGGTTTCTTTATTACGTGGAAGTTTCCCTCTCTCTGCACCCACATCCATTGCAATATTTTCTTTGCACCTCTTTATTGCTTTCTATGGCTCTCTCACTCTCCCAGATTACTATTTCCCTTGCCTTTTCATTAAATCACTTCCACTAAGTCAGAGGTGAAGAGATTGATTTTTCGCTCAGATAGACTGGAATTATCTTCAGAAGGTAGTGATGGCTGGCTCTATAAATTCATTCAAGCCTCAGTGAGATAGATTTTTGATTGAGAAGGGAGCCAAAGGAAGCTGGAGGTTAGGCTACAATTTGATCAGTCATGATCCTATTGAGGGAGCTTGAAGGGTGACATGTCTCAATCCAACATCAAATCCTGTATCTTGTTGCTTTTATATTTGAACTTGCCTCATGTTTTGACGATGATTGTTTATCTGAAGAAGTGGAAGGTTTGCTCTTGAGGATTTTGGGCTCTATTAGACCACAAAGTGAAGGAGCAGATTTGGATCATTCGGCCCATCAAGTCTGCTCCATCATTTGATCATGGCTGATATGTTTCTCAACCCCATCCTCCTGCCTTCTCCCATAAGCTTCAATCCCCTTAAGGATCAAGAACCTATCTATCACTATCTTAAAAGACACTCAGTACTGTACCAAAATGCCTCTTGTTTTTCTGTAGATTTATCTGTTAAAAGCTCAGCCTAGATACACCTGATCGGTTTGTGTCTGAGAGGCACCATCACTAATACCGGGCCTTCTCTGAGCTCCTTCTCCAGCACTTGCTTCATTCACTACTGCCACCAGATTGTTGACAATGCTGGCTTCTGAAGTGGCCTGTTCGCCTTTCAGTTCTAAAAATCATTATTTCAGGAAACTCTCCTGCCACCAGCAGATTCCAAATATCCCAGCCTCTCCGAGTTAATCAGTGCCCGTCGTCTATCTCAAGTGAACATACGAGAGAGTTGGGAACAGAAGGAGATGGTGGTGTAGGGTAATGTCGCTGGGTTAATAATTCAGAGACCCCAAAATGAATGCTTTGGGCGTATGGATCCAGAAATGAAATTTGAATCAATGTGAGGCTAGAATTTCCTAGCCATTGTTGATTGGGCCAGTGGGTATGGATGAGTCTGCGTGTGATGGTATATGCCTGTGTCAGTGACTGTGTCAGTGGGTGTAGATCAGGCTGTCTTTGTTTGTGTGTGTATGTGCTTGTGAGTGTAGATGAGTCTGTGTGTGGGGATGTGCCTATGTCAGTGAGTGTGGGTGAGTCTGTGTGTGGGGATGTGCCTATGTCAGTGGGTGTGGGTGAGTCTATGTGTGTGGGGATGTGACTATGTCAGTGGGTGTGAGTGAGTCTGTGTGTGTGGGGATGTGCCTATGTCAGTGGGTGAGGGTGAGACTGTGTGTGGGGATGTGCCTATGTCAGTGGGTGTGAGTGAGTCTGTGTGTGTGGGGATGTGCCTATGTCAGTGGGTGAGGGTGAGACTGTGTGTGGGGATGTGCCTATATCAGTGAGTGTGGGTGAGACTGTGTGTGGGGATGTGCCTATGTCAGTGGGTGTGGGTGAGACTGTGTGTGTGGGGATGTGCCTATGTCAGTGAGTGTGGGTGAGACTGTGTGTGGGGATGTGCCTATGTCAGTGGGTGTGGATGAGTCTGTGTGTGTGGGGATGCGCCTATGTCAGTGGGTGTGGGTGAGTCAGTGTGTGTGGGGATGTGCCTATGTCAATGAGTGTGGGTGAGTCTGTGTGTGGGGTTGTGCCTATGTCAGTGGGTGTGGGTGAGTCAGTGTCTGTGGGGATGTGCCTATGTCAGTGGGTGTGAGTGATTCTGTGTGTGGGGTTGTGGGTGAGTCAGTGTGTGTGGGGATGTGCCTATGTCAGTGAGTGTTGGTGAGTCTGTGTCTGTGGGGATGTGCGTATTTCAATGGGTGTGGGTGAGTCTGTGTGTGGGGATGTGGCTATGTCAGTGAGTGTTGGTGAGTCTGTGTGTGTGGGGATGTGCCTATGTCAGTGGGTGTGGTTGAGTCTGTGTGTGGGGATGTTACTATGTCAGTGGGTGTGTGTGAGTCTGTGTGTGGGGAGATGCCTATGTCAGTGAGTGTGGATGAGTCTGTGTGGGGGAATGTGCCTATGTCAGTGGATGTGGGTGAGTCTGTGTCTCGGAATGTGCCTATGTCAGTGTCTCTCTCTCTCTCTGTGCGCGTGTGCCTGTGTCAGTGTGTATGGGTGGGTGTGTTTGTGCGTGTCTCTCTCCCTCAGTGTGTGTGTCTCTCTCTCTCTCTGGGTGTGTGCCTGTGTTAGTGTGTGTGTGTGGGTAGATGTGTTTGTGTGTGTGTGTCTCTCTCTCTCTGGGTGTGTGTCTGTGTCAGTATGTGTGGGTCAGTATGTCTGTCTTTATGTGTGTGTGTGCCTGTGTTAGTGTGTGTGTGTGTGGGTGAGTGTGTGTGTCTCTCTGTGGGTGTGTGTCTGTGTCAGTGTGTGTGGGTGAATATGTGAGTGTGTGTCTCTCTCCCTATAGGTGTGTGTCCGTGTCATTGTATGTGGGTGAGTGCTAGTGTGTGTGGATAGCTGTGTGTCTCTCTCTCTGTGGGTGTGTGTCTGTGTCAGTGTGTGTGTGTGTGTGTGTCTCTCTCTCTGAGCGTATGTCTATATCAGTGTCTCTCTCTTTCTCTGTGGGTGTGTCTGTGTCAGTGTGAGTGGGTGGATGTGTTTCTCTCTCTATGTCTGGGTGTGTGTGTGTGTGTGTGTGTCTGTGTGTGTGTCTCTCTGGGCGTATGTCGATATCAGTGTCTCTCTCTCTTTCTCTTTGGGAGTGTGTCTGTGTCAGTGTGTGTGTGTCTCTCTCTCTCTCTCTGGGCGTATGTCTATAGCAGTGTCTATTTCTTTCTCTGTGGGTGTGTGTCTGTGTCAGTGTGAGTGGGTGGATGTGTGTGTCTCTCTCTATGTCTGGGTGTGTGTCTGCGTGTATGTGTGTCTCTGGGCGTATGTCTATATCAGTCTCTCTATCTTTGTCTGTGGGTGTGTGTCTGTGTCAGTGTGAGTGGGTAAGTCTCTCTCTCTCTCTGTGGGTGTGTGTCTGTGTCAGTGTGAGTGGGTAAGTCTCTCTCTCTCTCTCTGTGGGTGTGTGTCTGTGTCAGTGTGAGTGGGTAAGTCTCTCTCTCTGTGGGTGTGTGACGAGGGTATAAGAAATGAAAATCCCGTTCAACAGACACCGCGTCAGCGTTAACACGGCAACTCTCTGACAATGCATCATTGAAAGAAGAACATTAAACCTTGATAAACATCGAATCACTTTCACAAACATTTCAATTCCCTGAAGCCATGAGCAGATTACGGAGCCTTACCTGGAGGAATGCAGGAGCAGTGCTGACTGGTCAGAGGCTGACATGTTGGTACGGTACTACAGCAGGACACCCTGGGCGACCCGGGAACATAGTAATAATTGTAACCCATCCTTGAGGCACCGACGGCCAGGTTGGGGTGTTGAGGAGGTGCAGGAGGAGGAGGAGGAGGCGGAGGAGCCACGGCTGGAGGGTAGAGACTAAGGTAGTCAGCGGTGGCGCACAGCGAGTCAGCACCGACTCCCGGGTAGGTGGCCAGCGGAGCGGTGGGCACAGGCGCCGAGCCCTTACACCGAGAGGGCACTCCTGCTAAAATACTCTCGATGCTGAACATCGCAGCCGGCATTACCAGTTCAACTGGAGCACCAAGGGAAAGGACACACGCATCTACATCCAAAACAAAACCACAGAATCACTTTCCAAAACAAACCAACTGCAGCGTTAGAACTGAGGCTAACACCTGACAAGATATAAAGTTGAGTCTAAGTTAGTTCATGCACCGCGCTGTCTGTCTGTGTCTCTCTCTGTCTGTCTGTTCCCTGGATCAGGCTCGTTCCCAATGCTTTATACAGACAGCCCGCGTCATGAAGCTCGTCCTCCCCACCACCCCCCCCCCCCCCAATCCCCTCCACTCTATGTCATTGGGAAGGGAAAACAACGTCTCTAGACTTGTTTTCACATCCCCCTCCCCTCTAATTTACACACACACACGGGATCCAGTCCCGGAAATTCGGTATTGTAGATTAAAGAAATTAAAATGTAATCTTTCCCCTCTGTGTCTCTCTCTCCCCCAACCCCACAGTAGCTTTAAGGCTTTGTAAACGGGTGTTTTTAAATTGATTTCCCCCACCCACCCCCCAACCCCCCGCCACCGGCCAGCAGCAAGTTAATTGCAGCCTCTAATCCGATTAGTGGAAGGATGTGGTAAAGGCCGGTCCGCATGAAGCGGAGGGCTTGGGGGCGGGGTGGTGGGGGAGAGAGAGAGGAGGTGTGAGTTTAAAACGCGGGTCAGTTCCTCTCCCCGGTTCTTGTGCTTGGGGAAGTGCCCCACAAATAAATCACTTTTATTTTGTTCACCCTTCCCAAAATTTAGCCAGAGTTGCCCACAATCTAGCTACAGGGAAAACACCACACAAAGTGTTACAAAGTGGCTCTCGTCCCTAATTTCCTTCATTTACAGCTGAACCAGCTTTCAGTTTTACCCGCGCTGAGTGAAAAAAAAATCTTGCTGCATAAGAAAAAGCAAATTCTTTTTGCCTTTCGGTTTGTCCATTTCTCTCTCTGTGCCTGTCCACGTCGCCTCCAAAATGTATCTAGTTTTGGTGTTAACTCTTAAAAGTATCGATTTACGAATGATACATTGATACAATGTATCAATCTCTGCCTAAAATGTATCCAATTGTTTATCCAAGACAAAATAACGATTCACCCGAAATAACCACAGACGTGTGTTTGTCAATTTCTCACTGTCCGGAGTTTGTTTTATTTTGTTTAGGACTGGACATTGTTTTGATTTTAATTCCGTGAACGGCTGCGAGCAGGCAGAGTCTCGGCTCCTGAAATAATATTGAAAGTTTTGTTTTGGTTAAGTATTTAAGCCGATTTCGATCTTGAGGTGAACTCGCAATTTTCACATCACAGCTCGATCTGGTTCAATACATATCGAGGAACGAAATCGGAGATAATATAAATGTAGGGAACAGATGGAGCGCGTTTGGTTTGATTTTTGTCGTAATTATTTTTTTTAAATGATACTTTTCGGCTGCTGCTGAATAATGAGTTAATTTGCAGTGGTGGGGGTCAGTTGTTTACTGTGTATTGTGAAGGGATGAGGGGTGACCATCACAAGGGTGAAATGTGAATAATCTGTTCTGCTCCAATCCACAAACCGGAGAAAAGCCCGGGACTGGGATGGCTTTTAAACATTGGGGGAAGGCAATTAAAAGATTTTAATTTCCTGCGAGCAACGGTTACTGTACAAACAAGTGACCCATTAACAAACAAACCAGTCCGCACAACTAATTCAGTCAGAAAACGCATTCAAAACAGTGACATTGAAAATGTTGTGAAACCGTTTCAAATCACCAAACCCTGTTGAAATGCTAAACAAATTCTCTCCAGCCGTAAACCCACTCTCACTGAATTTCCAATAAACTGTGAATTTCAAGCCTCCTCCGGCTGCCGCTTTCCTTTCTCATCCCGGAGTCTCGGCGAAAAGCCGTTCGGTATGTGAATGGTTCTGGGATTTTCCGTTTCGGATTAAATGATCGGAATTCTTTTTCTCTTTTTTTTGATATTAGGATTTGGTGAGAAAGATTGTCGGGTGGGTTCGAAAACCTGTTTCAGAAAAGCTCTCGGTATACCCTCATGGATGGGAGTTCGAGAAAGAGGCAAAGAGTTCTAGCTCTATGACGGCTCATGTACATGATCACTGCCACATCATATATGTATACATTAACCCTCATACATATTGACCTTCGTACAAATTAACATAGTCATGCCATATATAAATACATCATCTGTCATATGCATTAGCACAATCACACCATATATTTATAAATTGCCTGTCAAATACATGAATACAGTCATACAATACATAAATACTTTACCTGTCATATATAGTAACGCAATTACACCATATATAAATACATTACCTGTTATATACATGAACACAGTCACATCATATATAAATACTTTATCTTTCATATATATTAACAGTCACGCCATTTATAAATACATTACCTGTTATATATGTATGCACAGTCACTTCATATATAAATATTTCTCGTAGACATTGACACAATCTCACCACATATAAATGTATGCATTTTCATATATGTTAACAAGTAACACAATGTGTAAATGCATTAGTTCTCAGGTATATTAATACAATCTCGTCATATATTAGAACATCAACTTTCATACACATAGGTCTCATACATTCATGAAAATATACACATTAATGTACTTACACAGACAAATATACATTAGTACATAAGCATTCATACACAATAATATGCTAACTCCTATACGAGCACTAATATACATTAATGTATTATCAATAACATATTTCTATTTCTATCTTGTTTTAACATAATGAAATATTTCAAAGCATCTCACGAACATGTTATAAAACAAACTGAGATTGATCCTTATAGAGATTATGTGTGGTCAAGGAGGATATATTTTAACACTGTATCTTAACACAGTGAATGCAGAGAGAGGGGAAGACATTCAGGAAGAAACTTCCAGACGCAATTTTCAGCTGAAGTACAAATTAGTAAAACTAAGAAACCATGGATGTGAAGAGGCCGGATTTCAAGGAGAGAAAGGTTGTGGGGCTCTTATTAGAGAGAGACGGGGGTGGGGTGTCATGGAGGGGATTTAAAAAAACTAGGATGAGGATTTGAAGCCAAGACGTAGCTTGACTGGGAGCCCATGGAAGTTAATGAGCATTAAGACCGAAAGCTGAATGGGCATTGGTGTGAAGAGAGACATTAACAACAGAGATTTAGAGAGCAAGTTTTCGGAGGGAAAACTGTGGGAGAACAGCCAGCAGTGTGTTGGAACAATCTTATTGTAGCAAAACCCCAGATGTGAATTTAAGCAGCAGATCAACTGGAACAGTCATAGGATCAATCAGTAATCATGGGGCACAAAGGAGGCCATTCCGCCCAGCAAGTTTACGCTAATTCTCTGCTCAGTCCCATTCCCCAGTTTCCTTCCCCTCAGTTCCTCACTGAAATTGCTAATAAATTTGCTTTCACAACTCTCATGACGAGTGAGTTTCAGCTCATTATCACTCGCCGTTTTAACAAGTTCCTCGGCAGATGCCCTTCCAACTTTGGCCCCAAACCTTAAATCTCAAATCTTTCTGTCCCCATGCCATCTGCTAAGGGGAACAGTTTCTTTTATCTCCCTTCTCTAAACCCTATCATCTTCTGATGTTCATCCACCAAATGTCTCCACACTCTGGCTTGCTCCAAGGAGACATGTCTAGCCTTGCCACTCTCCATTTGCAGCTAAAATTCCTTGTCCCTGGAATTATTCTGGTAAATCTCATTTGTCCCTTGCTAAGACGTGATGAAAAGAACTGGGCACAATACTTGACCTGAAACCCAAGATCCCAGAACTGTGTAAACTTCTTTTAATTATGTCCTGTTATCTCCAATGGTGTATGCGAGTGAACATGGCCAAAGTTAGGAATTGGTGGTCTCAGTGATGCTGTGGGTATTAATCAGAAGCTCACGTCAGGGTCAGACATTAAGATTGTAAACAATCTAGTTTAATTCCTTTAGAAGATTAAACTTAGGGAATCTATCCTAATCATAATAGTCACGCACCATAGAGTCATAGAGTCATAGAAATGTACAGCATGGGTTGGACCGAAGGGTGTGTTTCCATGCTGTACATCTCTATGACTCTATGACTCTATGGTGCGTGACTATTATGATTAGATTAGATTCCCTGCAGTATGGAAACAGGCCCTTCAGCCCAACAAGTCCACACTGACCCACCGAAGAGTAACCCACCCAGACCCATTCCTATACCCTATATTTACCTTTGACTATTGCACCTAATACTATGGGCAATGTAGCATGGCCAATTCATCTAATCTTTGGACTGTAGGGGGGAAATCGGAGCACTAGTGTGCTCATGTACACTGAGAAACAATAACAAAGCTCACTCATATCCATGAATATTTACTCAAGTATAATAACACGCCCACATAGTACTACATGTGTACCAAACACGCACATACACATGTGAACATGTATGCACAAAATACTGTGTTTCAGTTATTTGGACTCTTCCCTCAAGACCAAGTAGTTGTGAGTTTGTTTCCAATCAACTGACATTAAAATGAAAATCTGTCCTGACCCTTGCAGCACAGTACTCAGGGTGTGCCGCACTATCGGAGGGTCAGTACTGTGGGAATGCCGCACTGTCGGAGGGTCAGTACTGAGGGAGCACTGCTTTGTCAGAGGGTCAGTACTGAGGGAGTGCCGCACTGTCAGAGGGCCAGTGCTGAGGGATTGCTGCGCTGTTGGAGGGTCAGTGTTGAGTGAGTGCTGCACTATGAGAGGGTCAGTACTGACGGAGTGCCGTACTGTCAGCGGGTTAATACTAAGGAGTGCAGCACTGTCGGAGTGTCAGTTCTGAGCGAGTGCTGCACTGTCAGTCAGGACTGAGGGAGTGCTCCACTATCGGAGGGTCAGGACTGAGTGCTGCACCGTCAGAGATTCAATGCTGAGGGAGTGCTGCACTGTCGGAGATTCAATGCTGAGGGAGTGCTGCACTGTCAGAGGGTTAGTGCTGAGAGAGTGCTGCGCTGTTGGAGGGTCAGTGTTGAGTGAGTGCTGCAGTGTGAGAGGGTCAGTACTGACGGAGTGCCGCACTATCAGAGGGTTAATACTAGGGAGTGCTACACAGTCGGAGTGTCATTACTGAGCGAGTGCTGCACTGTCAGTGCTGAGGGAGTGCTACACTGTCGGTGTGTTAGCACTGAACGAGTGCTGCACTGTCAGTCAGTGCTGAGGGAGTGCTACACCGTCGGAGTGTCAGTGCTGAGCGAGTGCTGCACTGTCAGTGAGTCAGTGCTGAGGGAGTGCTGCACTGTCAGACGGTTAGTGCTGAGGGAGTGCTGCACTGTCAGAGAGTCAGTGCTGAGGGAGTGCAGCACTGTCAGAGAGTCAGTGCTGAGGGAGTGCTGCGCTGTCGGAGGGTCAGTGCTGAGGGAGTGCTGCACTGTCAGAGAGTCAGTGCTGAGGGAGTGCAGCACTGTTAGAGAGTCAGTGCTGAGGGAGTGCTGCGCTGTCGGAGGGTCAGTGCTGACGGAGTGCAGCACTGTCGGAGGGTCAGTGCTGAGGGAGTGCTGCACTGTCAGAGAGTCAGTGCTGAGGGAGTGCTGCACTGTCAGAGAGTCAGTGCTGAGGGAGTGCAGCACTGTTAGAGAGTCAGTGCTGAGGGAGTGTTGCACTGTCGGAGGGTTAGTGCTGAGGGAGTGCAGCACTGTCAGAGAGTCAGTGCTGAGGGAGTGCTGCACTGTCAGAGAGTCAGTGCTGAGGGAGTGCAGCACTGTCAGAGGGTTAGTGCTGAGGGAGTGCTGCGCTGTTGGAGGGTCAGTGTTGAGTGAGTGCTGCAGTGTGAGAGAGTCTGTGCTGAGGGAGTGCAGCACTGTCAGAGGGTCAGTGCTGAGGGAGTGCAGCACTGTCAGAGAGTCAGTAATCAGGGAGTGAATTGTCGGGAGTGTTATGTTTTGAATGAACTATTAAGCTAAAGTCAGACTAACCTCTCAGCTGCACTGATAGATCTCGAATCACTATTGTCCTGCTATCTCTGTGCATCCCTCAGTTCAGACCGCTATCAGGATGATCAGGTCAGCAACACGTTGCTGATTTGTGGGATGTTGCTGTGTGTAAATGGCCTGCCGTATTTCTGATATTACAACTAAAAAAAAGGCTTTGCGGCGTCAAGAGAGTAGAACAAACCGGATAGAAATACAAGTTTATTTTACTTCGAATACTTTAAAACGGAGATAGCAGGTCCCACACAGACAGCAATACACCCTCAGAGACACAGCCTGACACATCCACTGTGCTGGTTACTCTCTGGTCACACACAGACACATCTCATTCACTCACTGACACTTTCAGACTGACATGGTTTGAGAAACATCAGTCCTGTATGAAGTCAGGTTCTGGGACTCAAACCTCCTTTTGCGTTGCAATTATAAAACTCCAGCTCATTATTCTAGCAGCCCAGTCCCAGCCCGAGAGGGAGAGTTCCTCAGAGTTAAGGCCCGGACTGAACAGTGCAAACGCGTCTCAGCCGGCATCTGAGCCAAACGGACAGGTGCAAACTCTGACACAAACACACACACACATACATACACACGCAAACATGCACAAACACACGCACAATCACACAAAAAACACACAACACACACATACATACACTCAAATACACACACATACACAAATATATATACACAAACATATACACACAAATACACACACACATATATACACAAACATATACACACAAGTACACACACACACATATACACAAACATATACACACAAGTACACACACAAATACACACACACATATATACACAAACATATACACACAAGTACACACACAAATATATATACACAAACACATACACACAAGGACACACAAATACACATAAATACATACACGCACACACAAATACTGAGACACACAAATACAAATACTGAGACAGAGTTGAACAATGTGGTGCTGGAAAAACACAGCAGGCCAGGCAGCATCCGAGGAGCGGGGGGGGGGGGGGCGGGGGTGCGGTGGACCCAGACAGACTGCCCCCCCCCCCCCCCCCCCCGCTTCGGGGCCGGAGCCGAGCAGCGGGATCTATTACTGAGAGGGAAAGACCCTGAGTGTCCTGGTGCTGGAGAAACTCAGCCGGTCTGGCAGTAACTGTGGAGAGAGAAACAGAGTTAACGGGCCGAAGATAACACACCGGACTCAAAAACATTAACTCCCTCTTCAGTTTCTCCAGCAATTTCTGCTTTTGTGTCGGACAATACACAGTGACCTGGCTGGCGGAATGGGGGAGTCGGAGTGATATGGACCGCCTGTGCTTGGGTATGTATGGACAGAGTAACACTGAAAGTTACCCTTGTCTCAGTGTGTTTACCTCTATTCAGGGGAGCCCTGTGTGTTCCAGCTGGACCGTGTGCATTGCAAAGCCTGGTCTGTGTGTGATACCTTCCGGACTTTTTCATTCTCTATGAGCTGTCAGAAATACTGAGACAGTGGTAGCTCTCTGCACGGCAGACCCTGACCCCAGGCTCCTACTGGATGGATTGGTTCATATCCAACTCCTAACAATGATCCAACAAAGGGTCCCGGAGAATTTTTAAACTTTCAGGTATATTGTACACCCCGATCCCAAACCTCATTGGGAACACAAGAGTGAGGCAGGTCTGATTAAAGATCTCTCTCTTTCGTGTGTGTGTGTGTCACACCCCAGAGGATACCGGGAAAAGGGTGCTAAAAACGCAGGAAGACAGCGGTAGTGCCCCTACCTCTGAACCGGGAGGTCTGGGTTCAAATCCCATCTGTTCCTGAAGTGTGTAATAATATCTGAACAGATTGATGAGGGAGAGCAGGAAAAAAATGAAGCTGATAATCTGAAACGGAAATTGCTGGAGAAACTCGGCAGGTCAGTTCTGAGCTGCAAATGTGTTGCTGGTCAAAGCACAGCAGGTTAGGCAGCATCTCAGGAATAGAGAATTCGACGTTTCGAGCATAAGCCCTTCATCAGGAATTTTTGGAAATGCCACCAGATTCTAAACACTAACTCTGTTTCTCTCTTCACGGGTACTGTCAGATCTGCTGAGTTTCTCCAGCACTTTCTGCTTCTGTCACAGGGATAACCGCTTGTTTGGTGCAGACCCGCGCTATAACAGTAGTGAGGTTTCACTAGAGTTTGTGTGAATTCCCGTTGGAGCGGGAATGATGCGCAGGAGATTCCCCAGGATTGGCGATTAAACAGGGACAGGTTAAACAGGTTTTCTTTACAATAGGCAAGGCTGAGGGAAGATTTAACTGAAGTGCATAATAGAGGAGACTGGAAAACGTAGATCGGGGGAATGAATTGCAGCTGGTACAGAAACCAAACAACCAGGAATTTAGACTTGAAATAATTCGTGGAAGATTTACCAGGGGAAATGGGGACTTTGTTTTAGAGGATAGCAGGGTTTGGAGCTATCTGCCTCAAACCTGAAACATAATGTTTTACATTGGTGGAAAAACTCAGCAGGTCCGGCAGCATCTGTGGAGAGAAACGTTTCGGATCCAGAATTTATGAGGAAGGGTCACCGGACCCGAAACACTGATTTCTCTCCACAGATGATACCAGGCCTGCTGAGCTTTTCCAGCAATTTCGGATTTTGTTTCTGATTTACAGCATCCTTATAGTTCTTTCGGTTTTGATAATTTTTTTTTACATAACTGAAGTGGCCCAATCTTTCAGTAAAACTCAAAGATACATTGTATTTGTAAAATTAGGTGACATTAAAATTCTGATCGCGCCACTTGGAAGGTTCTGGGGAGAGTGCAGTGAGGCTGATTCCAGGAATAAGGAATTTCAGTTATGAAGATGAGTTGGAGAAGCCGGAATTGTCCGACTTGGAGGTGGCTGTGGGGAGATCTGACTGAAGTATTCAAAATCAAGAGAGGCGCAGAGACGGTAAATAAGGAGGAAACCATTCCCCTCATGAAAGGATGGAGATCCTGAGACCACAGAACGAAGGTGCTTACTAACAGAAGGGATGATAATTTCACAGAGAGAGGTGAAAGTCTGGAAGCACTGTGTGAGAGTGTGGGGAAGGCAGATTCGATCAGCCTTTCAATAGGGAATGAGATGATTATTTGAAAGGGGTTCCAGGGCGAGAAAACAGGAGAATGGAGACGGTGCTCATTTTGGGAAGTCAGAGAAGGCGCGGGCTCACCCTGCCTGTCCGGTAAACTTCCTGTGAATATCTGACTAAGAGCTGGCGAGTGGAATGGGGCTGGACAGCTCTTCTGTAGCTAGTATAGAATCAATCGGCGGAATGGTCTCCCCTGCGCTGTGATCCTGTGGAGTTTCTGTGAGTCTGTATGGGTATGTGTAGCTGTGTGTGTATTTGTGTACATAATGAAATGACCACAGCAAGGCAGCGGCGGACCGTTGTGGACCCTTATTTCGATGATAGCTCTCTATAAGCGCAACCTAGCATGCCCTTTCCCACATCCTGGAATTGTTTCTTTATTTTTGGTCTGTTCAAGAGCTAATTCAGTTTGCCCCTTCAAAGGCTGACATGTACCCACCTCCACCGCACCCACAAACAGGTCAGTCCAAACCCCAACTAAAGCTTTTCCACGCCACCGCTTTAAACATTGCCAGTCACCTTAAATCCATGCTGTCTGCTTCTCAATCCCTCTACCAACGGGAACACTTACTGACACCTACTCTGGCCAGAGTCTATACTATATGCAATAGAATTTTTAAAACTAATCTGTTCAGTGATGTTACTACATCCTTGGAAACAGACGGGACCTTAAACCAATTTGAATGTTCATGTTGATCTTGCCTCGGGCGGTGTAACCTAAAATCCTTTGTCCAAGTTTTTTTTTCTACCCTATGATCTGTACGTCCTTGCTTCCTATAATCTGCCTGAACCATTAGTGAACAAACCTCTTCACTGTACTTCTGTACATGTGACAATAAATCAAACCAAACCCGGGTCTGCTGGCCAGAGGTAGGGACATTACCACAGTGCCACCAGAGCCCCTGTCTGTGGATTGTATACCTGCCTCTGTGAGGAGGGTGGGGGATTGGACGTAGATCTGTTGGTGTCGAGATTAAAGTGGTGCTGGAAAAGCACAGCAGGTCAGGCAGCATCCGAGGAGCAGGAAAATCGACATTTCAGGCATAAGCCCTTCATAGGAATGAATGATCCGTGTGTAGACCTGTTGGTATCTAACATGAGTTTGTACATGTGATTCTGCAAAGTGTGTTTGATTATATAGTTCATGGATCTGTTGTGCGGCCGTGTGTTTATCACTAACTTAAATTTGTTGTGTGTGTATGTGTGTGTGTCTATGTGTGTCTGTGTGTGTCTCTCTGTGTGTCTTTGTGTGTGTGCCTGTGTGGCATTGTGTGTATCTGTGTTTGTGTGTTTCTGTGTGTCTGTGTGTCTAGGTGTATGTCTGTGTGTGTGTCTGTGTCTGTGTGTCTGTCTGCCTGCGTGTGTCTATATCTGTGTGTGCGCATGTGTATGTGTATCTCTGTGTGTGCCTGTCTGTGTGTGTGTGCAACTGTGTGTGTGCCCGTGTAGGTCCGTGTGTGTGTGCGTGTGTACATGTGCAACTGTTTGTGTGTGTGCCTGTGTATGTCTGTGTCTGTATGTGTGTGTGTATGTGTGTGCCTGTGTGTGTCTGTGCATGTGTTTGTGTGTGTATCTGTCTGTGTTTTCCTGTGTATGTCTGTGTGCGTGTGTATCTGTCTGTGTGTCTGTGTGTGTGCCTGTGTATGTATGTGTGTATATCTGTGTGTGCGCCTGTGTATGTCTGTGTGCGTGTGTATCTGTCTGTGTATGTCTCTGTGTGTGCATGTCTGTGTATGTGTATGTCTGTGTGTTTGTGTGTGAATGGATTCGCATTCCTGGGGATGTTCGTTCTGGCACTCTGGGCAGTAGTCTACGCTGAAACCTCGGTTTGAAAAGACTCAAGGCGGAATGTAAACTAACTTTAAAACAATCTGCAACACATTTCCAGAAATAAGACGCGAATTAGTTTTTGTTCTCAGTAAAATCACAAAATAAACAAACAAAAGTTGCAAGTCACACAAGCGATCAGATCTGGAGGGCAGTGAGTGTGTGGAACTGAATGAAGAATATTATGAATGTGGATTGGTCAGATTTCTTAAAACTCAGTCAAATCAAACAAAAGTAGCGGATGCTGGAAATCTGAAACAAAAGCAGAAATTGCTGGAGAAGCTCAGCAGGTCTGGTAGCATCTGTGGAGAGAGGAAAAACCGAATTAACGTTTCGAATCCGGTGACCCTTCATTAGAACCACAGCCGTGTTCTGAATCTTTTCAGAAATCTGTTTAATGGAATTTAATTTATAAATTGGTAAGTATCGAGTATTCCAAAAACCATGTTCCCCCCCCCCCAGGAATTTTAACAGGAACCTGATATTTCGTTTGAATTAACAGTCTTTAATGTCGGAAAGAGAGTTGTGGGGGATCGAAATTATCGTCAGAGTTTCTAACCCAAACTTCGTCGGTTCGACAATTTTTAAAATGCAACTCGGGGCGTTTGGGCTTCTGCGTAAATCTCACAGCTGAGGATTTGTAATGGAGATTGTGTTTATTTTTCAATATCCTCGATTTTATTAGACTTGCTTATAATTAGGGGGCCATGCAGGTCAGTAGAGGTGAGAGAGAGACGAGCTGACATTGAGAGCTGGACAGAGCAGGAGAGAGAGAGAGAGAGGAGACTGGAAACTCGATAAATTTCCACATCGCCCTGAATGCTCAGGGAAAGGGTCCCACCGAAACTGCTAGTTCTGACCAACTGGGATTACTGGGAAGTTTGAGACAAAACATTTGACACTGGAGTTCTGTAACAAACGCACCTAGGTCAGTTTCGTTTATTCAGCCTGTTTACAATAAGTATAACAACACACAGTTTTTTTTCATTAAAAAAGGGCAGAATTTTCTAACCGAGGGGAATAATTTGGAGCTGGCTGACAGAAAGTCTGCACCAGGAGAGGATGAGAGCAGGAAGAAAATTCAGCTTAAAATGGACACTGGATTAAACAGACAATTGACCAACTGCTAAGATACAGCAGAATTTGACACTTACCTCACAGGGAGAACTCAGCGATGCGGAATTGAGGAGTGTTCGTCCTCATTTACTCCCTCACAAGGAACTGAGCAGACTCTTTGGGAAGAGTGGGCCCTGGTCACAGTCTCTCTCTCTCTCTCTCTCTCGCCCTCGGCGGACTGAGAGCAGTCCGTTCCTGCTAGAGACGTGAACACGCTGGCGGCGAGTTCGATCCGATGCTGTGGAAGTGGTGGCGATTTGATTCAGACGGAGTTGGAGGGAGGGGAGGGATGGGGGGAGGGTGTGAGGTGTCTTGGTAATTCCTGAGGGTGGGGAGGGAGTTCAGTGGCGAACGAAATCTGAGCATGTCGTCTGGGTTCACGGACAGCCTGGGCTCACAGAGACACCACACAGCAGCAGGGACCGGTGTAAAACACACACACACACCCACACACACACACAATTCAGGGAGATGTAAAACACGGTCACAGACACGCAGAGTTGCAGATGTAAACTATGAATAAGATGCAAAAAATACCCGAAAAATCTGAACGCGCGGATAGAACATAGGATGTAACTCATGTAAAACAGACAAAATAACATGACCAACACTGACAGATAAATAAGCGAACAAAACAGCACACACAGAGTGATGGAAGGAATTTTATTGTCATTCAAGTTACAATCTCTGTAAATAACTAGGGTTGTTTTTTATCTGAACGGATTTTTCATCATTGATTTCATATTTTGTTGTTCTCAATTTCTGAAGGTGCTGTTACAATTTGATGTTGGGATCAGTGTGAAGTGGTCAGTTCTGAAGGAGGGTCACTCCGCTAGAAACAGCTCTCTCTCTCTCCTCACACAGGCTGCCAGACCTGCCGAGTTCCTGGGTTTTGTTTGTTTCAGTGTAAATTTGCTTCGCTGTCGAAGCCCTAAAATTCTCTGCCAAGACTTTAACCGAATAGCCTTCCCTCTGTCGGACTCGCTGGTTTTAAAACGATCAGCTACCGAACTGGAATGGCAACGAAAGGACTTTCCCAGAGCAGGGACAGGTCAAGGTTTTGCACATTTTTTAAAAGGCCAGCAGAAGTTACGACTGTTGGAAGTCTGAGAGGTTGGCTGGATTTGTTCGGAATCTGCACCGGCTCTGTCACAGTGTGACAGCACAAAGCGCCTCGACTCATCATCACAAATAGTTCCATATTTCGTCAAATTTCCCAAATCTAAACGTAATTTTTGTACTTCAGTTGCACTGTAATTCCTTTGATATGTGATCTCTCCTATCCACCTCCCCTCAGCAGCCTCTCCTTTCCTGATCAACTCTAAACTTTTCATTTGGTTTTATTAATTCACGGCACTCGGACATCACTAGTTAGACCAGCGCTTTCCCTTGCCTATAACCGGAGGGCTGTGTGCAATTTTGGGTCTCCTTATTTGAGGAAGGATGTTCCGGCTATGGAAGGATTGCAGACTGTTTCCTGGGGATTGGCAGGAATGGGGTATGAAGACAGACTGGATGGGTTAGATGGTTGGTCTCATAGCCTTCAATTCCACTTCCCTGCTTTATTTGAGACTTCACCTGACTAAGGGGACTACTGCTCCGAAAGCTCGTGATTTCAAATAAACCTGTTAGATTATAACCTGGTGTCATGTGACTTCTGATTCTGCTTTGTCTCCATACACCTCGATTCCCTTCCTGAATAAAAACCTTAGTTGTCAGGCTTGAATGCACTGAATGAGGGGTTAGTTAGTAGGGTTGCTTGGCCTGTAACATAAAGTGACGTTAGAACATGGGCACCATTCATACCCCAGCTGAGATTACCCCAAAAGATTCTGTTTTGCAACCCCGACCCTCACCTGAGGTGCAGTAACCCTCTGGTTAAACCATGACTAGTCATCTCTCTCCATATATATATATATATATAATATATATAATATATCCTGTTTATTTCCTTCTCCCACCACCCTAGTCACTTCATTCTTTAGCCTTTGTGGAACATTATTTGCGTTTCTACCAAGGTGACACAGTGGTTAGCACTGCTGCCTCACAGCACCAGGGATCCGGGTTCAATTCTTGACCAAGGCAAATGTCTGTGCAGAGTTTGCACATTCACCCCGTGTCTGCGTGGGTTTCCTCCGGGTGCTTCGGTTTCCTCCCTCAGTCGAAAAATGTGCAGGTTAGGTGAATTGGCCATGCTAAATTGCCCCATAGTGTTAGGTGAAGGGGTAAGTGTAGAGGAAGGGGTCTGGGTGGTTTGCTCTTCGGAGGGTCGGTGTGGACTTGTTGGGCCGAAGGGCCTGTTTCCACACTGTAAGTAATCTAATCTAATAAGACTGATGCAAATTATTTATTCAACTCCTCTGCCATTTCCTGCTCCCTTTTTTTGACTACCCCAATATTGTTCCCTAAGAGCCATACTCATTTTGGTCCCTCTCTTCCCTTTTATATAAATAAGCTCTTACTGTCTGTTTATATGCTGCTTGCTAGCTTGTCCTCATAGTTCATTCTCTGATTTTTTTTTGGTCCTCTTGTTGGTCTTTAAAACTTTACCAATCCTTTAGTTTGTCACAAATCGTATGTTCTTTTTCTTTCAATATGACATTGCTTTTAACTTCCTCGGTTAAGGAGGAGAAACTGAGGACTGCAGATACTGGAGATCAGAGTCAAGGGTGTGGTGAGGAAGGGCCTGATGAAGGGCTTATGCCCAAAACATTGATTTGCCTGCTCCTTGGATGCTGCCTGACTTGCTGTGCTTTTCCAGCACCACATTCTCGGCTTCCTTGGTTAAGCATAGCCAGTTTATCCCTGTCCTAGAGTCCTTCTTTCTCCCTGGGATAGATCTTTGCTTTGAGTTGTTAGCTCATTATTTCTCAGCTATCTTTTCTGCAAAACTCTTTTTCTCAGTCTGCCCTCAGTCTGTTGTAGTTACCCTTTTTAATGTTTCCAAGCCAAATCTTTCACTATCAAATTGAATGCTAACTTCTCTCATGTTATATTCACTGCTCCCTAGGAACCTTTTGCTCTGAGATTGTTTATTAAAACTGCCTCATTGCACTTTACTAGATCCCAAATAGCCTGATCCCTATCAGCTCCAGAGCACGAGGCCATCCATTTTGTAGGAATAACAGCAAAATGCACTATTAATTAAAGATGAAAAATTGCAGCATGCTGCTGTGTGAAGGGACCTTGGTGTCCTTGTGTATGATTCACAAAAAAAAGTTGGTTCACAAGTGCAACAGGTAATTAAGAAGACAAATGGAACATTGTCCTTCGTTGTTAGAGAAATGGAGTTTAAAAATAGAGGTGATGCTGCAGCTGTGTAGGGTGCTGGAGAGGCCACACCTGGAGTACTGTGTAAAGTTTTATTCAAGAAAGGATGTGATGTCACTGGAGGGGGTACAGAGGAGGTTCATTAGGCTACTTCTGGAATTGAGAATGTTGGCTTATGAGAAGAGATGGAGTAGACTGGGACTACACCCATTGGAATTGAGAAGAATGAGGGGGGATCTTATAGAAACATATAAAATTATGAAGGCAATAGATAAGATAGAAGCAGGGAACTAGGGGGCACAGCCTTAAAATAAGAGGGAGCAGATTTAGGACTGAGTTCAGGAGGAACTTCTTCACCCAAAGCGTTAGAATTCCCTGCCCAGTGAAGCAGTTGAGGCTACTTTGTTGAATGTTTTTAGGAAAGGCAAGATATATTTTTGAACAATAAAGGAATTCAGGAATATGGTGACAGCGCGAGTAGGTGGATCTGAGGCCATGAAAAGATCAGCCATGATCTTATTGAATGGTGGAGCAGGCTGAAAGGAGCAGACAACCATCTCCTGCTCCTTGTTCTTATGTTCGTATATTGTTATAGGAAACTGTCCTAAATTATGAATTTTTCCTCATGGTTACCTCTGCCAATTTGACCTTCCCAATCAACATGAAAATTAACTCATGATTAGTGCACTGTCTTCTTTTTAACATACCACATTATCTCTTAATTTATTCTTGATTCTATAGAACACCATTAGAGGCCTTATAGATTACTTTAATCATTGCCTATTTTTCTTTGTTAGTTTTGCCTCCATTGATTCTACATCACCCAATCCCACATCATTTCTTGTTAGTATACTTATCCCATCTCATTCTAACAAAGCTACTCCACCCCTTTTATTCCCTTTGCCCCTAGTTATTGCTGTTGTCTGATACTTTAAAACATTCAATTACCCTAAATATTTAGCTCCCAGCTTTGATTTCATGTTGCCGTTTCTGTGTTTTGGCTTTAAGTTTATTTTCATTAACTCTATCAGTGCCATTAACTCATTATTTTGCTTTGAATACTATATGCATTTAGATAAAGACCATTTTATCATTTTTCCTCCTTTGATCCTAATTGCTTCTAATGCAACAACACCACTACCACCAGGTAGTCATCTCTTTACATAAGTTGCTGTACTCTGTCCTTTCCTGTTCCAGGATCTGGATTAGTGGTGCTGGAAGAGCACAGCAATTGAGGCAGCATCCGAGGAGCAGTAAAATCGACGTTTCAGGCAAAAGCCCTTCATCACGAATAAAGGCAGAGAGCCTGAAGTGTGGAGAGATAAGCTAGAGGAGGGTGGGGGTGGGGAGAAAATAGCATAGAGTACAATAGGTGAGTGGAGGAGGGGATGAAGGTGATAGGTCAGGGAGGAGGGTGGAGTGGATAGGTGGAAAAGAAGATAGGCAGGTAGGACAAGTCATGGGGACAGTGCTGAGCTGGAAGTTTGGAACTAGGGTGAGGTGGGGGAAGGGGAAATGAGGAAACTGTTGAAGTCCACATTGATGCCCTGGGGTTGAAGTGTTCCGAGGTGGAAGATGAGGCGTTCTTCCTCCAGGCATCTGGTGGTGAGGGAGCGGCGGTGAAGGAGGCCCAGGACCTCCATGTCCTCGGCTGAATGGGAGGGGGAGTTGAAATGTTGGGCCATGGGGCGATGTGGTTAATTGGTGCAGGTGTCCCAGAGATGTTCCCTAAAGCGCTCTGCTAGGAGGTGCCCAGTGTCCCCAATGTAGAGGTGACCGCATCGGGAGCAACAAATACAATAAATGATATTAGTGAATGTGCAGGTATGTTCCACTCTAGGTATCATTATCCATACTGTTACTCTGCAATGCAGCCATATCCTTTTGCTCTGTAAGCCTATGTATTGTCCATTCTCAACTTGAAGCCCCTCTAATTCATTTAAATTCCTCTCATCAGCCCCAGTTATTGATTTGCCAGGTTGTTAGACCAAATTGGAGGAACAACATCTTAGCCTGGGCAGCCTACAGCCCTGAGGACTCAACATTGAGTTCTCCAATTTCAAATAACCTCCCTTCCCTCCCCCCGACTCCCTTCCCAGCCCCTCTCTCTTCCTTCCACTCCTCCCAGCCACCAACTGGATTCATTCCTCCCACTGACCAACCAGATCATACCCTCTACTTGTCTTCACCTATCCCCACCTCACCACCCTGTCTCCACCATCCCTTTATCTGCAGCTTCCCCCACACCCACCCTCAGTCCTGAAGAAGGGTTACACCCAAAATGTCAACTTCTCCACCTCCTGATGCTGCCTGGCTTGCTGTGCTCTTCCCGCCTTCTTCTTGTGTACTTAGGATGCTAGACCCAGCATAGTTGTCCCAGTGGAACAACTCCCTTTATTCTAGTATCAGTGTCTGATGCCCAGTCAACTAAAACCCATTGTAGGCGAAAGTGAGGACTGCAGATGCTGGAGATCAGAGTCTAGATTAGAGTGGTGCTGGAAAAGCACAGCAGGTCAGGCAGCATCTGAGAAGCAGGAAAATCGACATTTCGGGCAAAAGCCCTTCATCGGGAATTCCAGTATCCAGTTCCTGATGAAGGGTTTTTGCCTGAAATGTCAATTTTCCTGCTCCTCAGGTGTTGCCTGACCTGCTGTGCTTTTCCAGCACCACTCTAAGCTAGACTAAAACCCATTGTAGCCGTACCAGTCTTTAACCTACACTTAACTCCTTGGCATTATTTCCTTGAGTTAGATTGCCTGTGGGTCAAATAGTAATCTGGAGATTGTTACTTTGCTTTTCAATTTAGCTGCTAATTGTTTAAAATCTTTCAGCAGAAGATTGTTTCTGGTCCTACCAATGTGGACAATATCTACTGATTATAAGAAATAGGAACTGGAGTAGGCCATTGGGCCCCTTGAGTGTGCCTCCCCACTTAATAGGATCACAGTTGATTTGACATTCCTCATGTCCATTTGCCTGCATTTTACCCACAACCCTCAATTCCTCTCTGGATCTCTGCCCACTCCCCAACTCTCCAAGTTCCTCTCCAGCTATGAGATGTCCTTAACCCTGATGCGGGGTAGGCAGCACAGCCTTGGGATCTCCAGTCACTGCTGCTGAGAACAGTAACTATTCCCCCTAGTTATACTGTCCCCTACTTCATCTTCCCCTTCCATTTAAATGGCTCTGTGTATGAAGGCACCATGGTCAGGTCACACATCTCCCCTGCAGTCCTCTCTCTCACCCACAGTTTACAATAACCTTCAAACTGGCGGACTATTGCAGGGGTGAAGTCTCCATGAGAGATACTCCTTGGGTCCTCATACCTACCTTAGCTCCAACTGCGGTCATCTGTCCCTGAACACAGACCACATCTGAATGACCTAATCCAAGGAGTGTTACTGCCTCCCGCTAAAGTGTCCAACTAACTTTCCCTCTCTGCAATGTGGGACAAGGTCTGCAGCTCAATTTCCAGTTCAGGAACATGGATCGGAAGCTATAAACAGTTGCTATAGATGTGTCCCCGTGGATTACCTTGGTGTCCAGTATCTCACACATGCTGCAGTTGCAACACATCTGCCATCTTTATCATATTTTATTGAATTAACTTGCTCTAGTAGCCCTGTTCTTTACACTTGAATAAATCCCACTCTAAACACTATTGTATTTTGTTGTGGTTCTGTTCACCGAGCTGGAAGTTTTTGCTGCAAACGTTTTGTTCCCTGGCTAGGGAACATCATCAGTGCTATTGGAGCCTCCTGTGAAGCGCTGCTTTGATCCGCATCCATGAACATCAGCTAGCCACAAAACGACACGACCAGCTATCCCTAGTAGCCATACACTCAGACAACCAGGAACATGAATTTGACTGGGAAAACACTACCATCATAGGACAAGCCAGACAGAGAACAGCCAGGGAATTCCTAGAGGCATGGCATTCATCCACAAACTCCATTAACAGACACATCGACCTGGACCCCATATACAAACCACTACAGCTGAAACTGACACTCGGAAGTGGCAAGAACATCCATCAACAGACACATCGACCTGGACCCCACATACAAACTACTACAGCTGAAACTGACACCCGGAAGCGGCAAGAACATCCATCAACAGACACATCGACCTGGACCCCACATACAAACTACTACAGCTGAAACTGACACCCGGAAGCGGCAAGAACATCCATCAACAGACACATCGACCTGGACCCCACATACAAACTACTACAGCTGAAACTGACACCCGGAAGCGGCAAGAACAAACCACTATAAATACCGGAAGAAACATCAAAGCAGCGCTTCACGGGAGGCTCCAATAGCACTGATGATGTTCCCTAGCCAGGGAACGAAACGTTTGCAGCAAAAACTTCCAGCTCGGCGAACAGAACCACAACAATGGATACCCGAGCTACAATCTTCAACCAGACTTTAAACTATTGTATTTTTTCCTTTCCTTACATAATTGTATCAATGTTAGATCTACCAATCTACGTTTAAGAAACGAAAGATAAAAGACTGGTGACATAAGCACAAACTAAAGATCTTATATTTATATTAATGACTAGAAATACTCATCAATCCTCCTCACAAGTCAGTTGCTTTATTTAGGCAAAAACACCGCTCTCCTTCCTCTGCTGAACCTTTTGAGACACTGACTTTCGAGTCAGTTGCACTCCAGTGATAACTTGTACTGAGTTGGCTACTTATATATACAGGCGAAAGTGAGGACTTGCAGATGCTGGAGATCAGAGTCTAGACTCGAGTGGTGCTGGAAAAGCACAGCAGGTCAGGCAACATCCGAGGAGCAGGAAATCGATATTTTGGGAAAGCCCTTCATCAGGAATGAGGATATATACAGCCTACAGAAAGGTCCTAGCTGTGTCATTTAATGGGGATCCAGGTTTAGCAGGTTATTAGTTAAGCTGCTCCTTTAATGCATCCTTTGAAAATGACTGAATTTGAAACTATAGATATGCTTAAATTTAACGTTTGACAAAAAACCCAGAAATTGCTGGAGCAACTCAACAGCTTTGGCAAAAAGCAGAGTTAACATCTCGAGTCCAGTGAATCTTCTTGGGAACACATTGGTAGTGCAGGAGCAGGAAGAGTCTTGCATAGATTGTATAAGAGCTTGGTTAGAGTGCACATGCAGTACACTGTGCAGTTTTTTTGATTAGGTTATATTCCCTACAGTGTGGAAACAGGCCCTTCAGCCCAACAAGTCCACACCGACCTTCCAAAGAGTGACCCACCCAGACCCATTTCCCTCTGATTATTGCACCTAACACTACGGGCAATTTAGCACGGCCAGTTCACCTGACCTGCACATCTTTGGACTGTGGGAGGAAACCAGAGCACCCGGAGCAAATGCATGCAGACACGGGGAGAATGTGCAAACTCCACATAGTCGTCTGAGGGTGGAATTGAACCTGGGAACCTGGGACCCTGGTGCTGTGAGGCAGCAGTGCTAACTACTGAGCCACCGAGTTTTGCTCCTCCTTATTTCAAGAACAATATTATTGCCACAGAGGGAGTGCTGCAAATGTTCACCAGTCTTGTTCCCAGGAAGCTGGGGACTCTGTTATGAAGAGAGATTGGGCTAACTGGACGTGCATTCTCTAGAGGTTCAAAGAATGATCTTTTGAAATGTACAAAATTCTTAAAGAGAATGATAAGGGAAATGTCAGTTAGATATTTCACATGGCTGTGGAGTTTCAAACCAGGGGGGCACAGTTTAAAAGTAAGGGGGATGCCATTTCAGTCAGAGATGAGGCTACAGCTCTACAAGTCCCTGGTGAGACCACACTTGGAATATCGAGTCCAGTTCTAGCTGCCCTACTATAGGAAAGATACAGAGGCTTTGGAGAGGGTGCAAAGAAGGTTTACCAGGATACTGCCTGGACTGGAAAGCTTGCCTTATGAAGGAAGATTGAATCAGCTAGGACTTTTCTCTCTGGAGAGGAGGAGGAAGAAAGGTGACCTGATCGAGGTGTAACAAGGTAACGAGAGCATGGATAGAGTCGATAATCAGATACTGTTCCCCAGGGCAGGATTGATGAGGGGTCATAGTTTTAAATATGAGGAGAAGGGTATAGAGGGGACATCAGAGGTAGGTTCTTTACGCAGAGAGGTGTGAATGCATGGAATGCATTGCCAGCGGTGGTGGTGGAAGCAGAGTCACTGGGGACATTTAAGTGACTGCTGGACATGCACATGGATAGCAGTGAGTTGAGGGATGTGTAGGTTAAGTTATTTTAATTTACATTAGGATTAAACCTCAGCACAACATCATGGGTCAAAGGGCCTGTTCTGTGCTGTACTTTTCTATGTTCTATGTTCTAAATGATTTAACTGAGAAGATTGTGATCCTTTGGAACTCTCTACCACAGAGGGCTGTGAGTACTCATTGTTTGATGGTGAGCGCATATGGACCTTGTTTTAATGTCAGATCTAACAGACAGCACCTACAACAGAACAGCACTCCCTCTGTACTGCACTGGAGTATCAGCCTGGATTTTGTGTTTAACTTGCTGGGTGGAGTGGAATTGAAGCTGGTAACTTTCTGATGGGGCTGGGGGTGGGGGGAGAGGGGGGGTGGGGGGTGGGGGTGTGGGGCAGAGACAGGATTACTCCCCAGGATTGCTCAGCGGAGCCAGTCAAAGTTCATGAAATTAAGTATTGCACTTGGTATGGAATGACTGACTATAAGGTGACGGTGGTGGCTCAGCAGGGGTTATTGTGAAGAGCCATGTTTTTACCATGCAACAATAATTACTTAAACCCGGGTATATAAGGAACAATTTCAAAATTTGCTGACAACATAGAATTTGGAATTATTGTGATCTGTGAGTAGGATAAACGTGGCAAGGGAGTAGATTAGTGGACACAGTTGACACTTAATGCACAGAATGGTAAAGGAATTAAATTTAGCAGGAAGATTGAAGAAAGACTAGTTATGGTGAAATAAACCGTACATTTTTAAAAGGAGTGCAAGAGTGGATAGATATGAGGTGATATGCACACAAGGTTATAGGGAACATTGAGAAAGGGTAAAAATACATATAAAACCAATTGCCTCCACGTGTGAAAATACTGATGGTAAGATAGGGTCTTTGTGTGGTTCTGAGGGACACGCAGAGTGATGGAGAATACGGACAGTGAGGCATATCCAATGAGAAGAGATACTGAGAGTGAGAGAGATAGTGAAGACGCGAACTGCCAAGGTTTTGGTCTAATTCTATTCCTTGCGTTGCTACTGCTGAATGTATTTTGCGTTCCCCCATATTTTCCCTGACAATATCCCTGATGGCAGTTTTTAGTTCAAGCAAACACTGAATCCTTAAACTATGAAGTTAGTTACAAAGCTCCAAGAAAATTACAGTGGTTATGCCTCCCTGCATGTAAAATTGAGTTAAGGTGCATAAAAACACATTTTCTAATATAAACACAATGCTTCTCAATACATTTCCACAAGTGTTGCTAAGCATTACATTGCTCTGAAGGGAACTAACAGCAGGGGTTCAGGTTAGCTGTGGGCAGTGGATGAATACTCTAAATTTAAACTAATGGACAATCAGGCTCAATACTAAAGGCAGATCCATTCTCCCTGTTATTGCAGCTATTTTCTGATTTCTATCTAAGAAATAGAATTTGTGTATCGGTGAATAACTGGTGTTATTCCATCTGATGATTGTGAACCTTCAGATTACAATCAAAGGACATGTTGAAGATTGGATAATTGGGCAGAGTTGGAATTAACTGAACAATAAAGATCAAACTCCTGACTCGAAGGATGATCCAGCTGTTAAACATTACAGTGAAAAATACACACAAATTCTAGCTATCTGCATCCGCCATCTAATCACTTATTCTCCCAGCTCTGTGTCTCTATAGCTCGTTATCACTTTATTTTTTACTTACTTGCAGATTGCATCATTGTGTTATTTTGACAAAAATCACAGAACAATTAAATATTAATAATGAAAGTATCACTGTCGTTGTTAAAAGTCTCTTGTGTCTGAGTCAGAGATTCGTGGCTTCAAGATCTCCTATGTTTGAACACATAGTACAACTGATGGTTCTGTTCCATAGAGGCAGATAACGGCAATTTTGGCAATACTTTCAGACAGGATGTGGCATAATGTCCATTCTCAGGTGGACACACTGGTCAAAAATGGCAGTAACTTCTGTCAGGGAGATATAGTAATGAGATGACGAGAGACACAGATGGAGATTAGATTACTTACAATGTGGAAACAGGCCCTTCGGCCCAACAAGTCCACACCGACCCATCGGAGCGCAACCCACCCATACCCTTACATTTACCCCTTACCTAACACTACGGACAATTTAGCATGGCCAATTCACTTGATCTGCACATCTTTGGACTGTGGGAGGAAACCGGAGCACCCGGAGGAAACCCACGCAGACACGGAGAGAACGTGCAAACTCCACACAGTCAGTTGCCTGAGGCAGGAGGTAGACAGAAAGTTTCAAGGACAGGTATGAACACACTAATCAGATACGGGACGGGAGGAGATAAAATAATTTACGAGAGGGAGAATGAATTACGGGTGGGGAAAGAACCAGTTACACATGGAGGGAATGGGTTATAGTCTGAGGGAATGCATTACAGAGAGAGAGAGAGAGAGAGAGAGAGAGAAGGAGTTAGAGAGAGAGAAAGACTGAGTTACAAGTGAAAGAGAGAGTATGAATAACAGAGAGAGAGATTGGTTACAGAGTGAGAGAAAATGAGAGACAGGTGAGGGGGGAATAAGTTTTGTAATATGGATTATTTTACAAAGAGAAGGCAGTTGTGGGTTACCACTGAGATGATTTAAAAAAAATGATCAACAAGTCATACTGGTACATGTTGACTTAAATCCAACATTTCTTTGAAAGCATGTGACAGGCGAGTCCTTTGCTGTTAATGAAAATTGTATCATTGGGTTTCTGGCAGAGAGAATTAACACATTAAGATAGAACAAAGAACATGGAACAGTACAGCATAGTTCGGTCCTTGATGCTGTTCTGACCTTTTATCCTACTTTAACTAGCCTACATACCCTTCACTTTACTATCATCCATGCGCTTATCCAAGAGTTGCTTAAATGTGTCTAATGTCTCTGACTGTATTACAACTGCTGGCAGTGCATGCCACACATCCACCCCTCTCTGTCTAAAGAACTAATCTCTGACATCTCCTCTAAACCTTCCTCCATTCACCTTCCATCATGCCCCCTCATGATGGCCAGATGTTTAGCTTAATCTAGGAATCATAACATGAGACAGAAAGGGAATAGGGACAGAATGAGGGCATGAGTTGCAAGTGAGTTACATAATAGGTAACAGGGAGAGAGAATGAGATACAGTTTGGGAGAGGGAGTTATAGAGTGAGAATCAGTGACAGAGAGAGAAAGATTCGCAAGGGGGAAAAAGATTCAGTTATAGACACAGACATAGAGAGACAGAGAACAGGAGATTGTGTTACAGGTGCAAGAGAGAATTAGCGGCAGATACAGATGAATGAAAGACCAAGCAATAGTTGTAAGAGACATTAGCTTGCTCGCTCTCCATGGATGCTGTCTGACCTGTCACAATCTCCCGCATTTGTTGTTTTCAGTAACAGATTCCAGCACCTGCAGTAATTTTCCTCTTATTTTCCCAGTCAGCTTAGTGTCATCAGCAAGTTTAGCAAATACGTCTTCCATCCCCTTATCTAAGTAATTTCTGTAAATTATATACAGTTGAGGTCCCAGCAACAATCCGTGTGATAAATACCCATTAGATTTTGCCAACCTGAAAAAGACTCATTTGCCCCTGCTCTTTGTTTCCTGTTAAATAACCAATCCTCTATCTGTCAATTTGCTAAATACTGATAAATATTGCCGATAAATGATCTTAAATATCAGAATCATATCTACTGGTGGAGATGCACTACTGAGGCTTGCAAGCATGGGCTGGTTGATCAAGATTGGTGTGTGTCTCGCTGTGAATGGTTATCAGGATGTATTGCTAAATCATTTATTAAATAATCCAGTCTGTGCTAACACCAGAAATGAAGAGCACCAGCCAGGCTCATTGTGTGATGAATTTGCATGTAGTGCAAGCTACATTCATAAACATACAGGCCCATGTTTTTCATGTCAGAAAACAGAATTTCTGCATACATTGCTCTTTTTATAAACTTACATTAGGTATGCAAAGAATTTATCTTTCTATTTTTCTATATGTTTAATATGAAATGGGAAAAGGACTGTTTTAAAACCAAGAGTTGTAGAAGAAATTAAAAGCCACTTACTGAAACTCATTGTAAGTTGTCTTTACACTGCAGCTTAGTACAAGCAGTGAGGGAGACTGTCAGTGTGTCAGTATCAGGGAGTGTGTACAGAGTGAGGTTTGGCCAGCAGCAAGGAGCTGATTGGTTGTGGAGTTGTAACCTGTTGTAGGTGACAAGTGCCATCAACCTGACAGCAACTATCTGATTGGCTCTTGGGAGGCTGAAAAGCTTGTGGGTGTGAATAATACCAGCAGAAGTCTTTGGACAGCAATAAGAGGCAGATGGTACATCTTTCTCTCCAATAAATACCTAAAGCCTGAAGAAAACCAGTTTATTTTCCCTCAACAATTGCTTCAAGGTGTGACCTTTAAGCAGAAATTAATAGTATTTGCAGGTAAAGTTCCAATCGCCTATTCCTCCTGTGATAAAATGAAAAGAAGCTGGAAGAGAGAAATTGAAGAACAGTGGCTGACTCAGTGGTTAGCACTGCTGCCTCACAGCATCAGGAATCTGAGTTTGAGTCCAGTCTCAGGTGACTGTCTGTGAGGAGTTTGCACATTCTCCCTGTGTCTGTTTGTGTATCCTCCGGGTGCTCCGGTTTCCTCCCACAGTCCAAAAATGTGCAAGTTGGGTGGATTGGCCAGGTATATTACCCTGTAGTGTCCAGGGATGTGTAGGTTGGGTGAATTAGCCATGGGAAATGAAGGTTACAGGCATAGGGTTGAAGGGTCTGGCCTTGGGTTGGATGCTCTTTGGATAGTTGGTGAGGACCTTGATGGGCCAAATGGCCAGCCTCCATACTGTACGGATTCTACGTTCTATAGGTTAACCCGCAATGTCCTTCGGGAGGCAATTCCAGGATTTTGACCCAGTGACACAGAAGGAATGGCGATATATTTCCAAGTCAGGATGGTGAGTGGCTTGGAGGGGAACTTTGAGGTGGTGATGTTCCCATGTATCTGCTGCCATTGTCTGTCTAGGTGGAAGTGATCCAGGAGGAATTTTGGAAGGGGATTAGAGTTCTAACTGGGTTATTTGTTAATTGTTCGTGATTGTTTATCTGTGCTTAGAATCTGTTGAGTTTGTAATAAATAATGATTCTTGTTAAGTACAGAAACACGGCTCACATTTAACCGGGGTCTGAAGAACAGTTAAATTGGGGAATTTTGTGTTCTTTAGTAAAATGTTTAGCTTTCATGATGGCTCTGGGAATGGCAGGATTTGATTTCCAGTCTGCTACCCCAATGAGATGTCACATTCAGCTTTCATCCATTCTTCCTTTATACTTTACCCTACTTTATAGTTAGTTAGACATTCTCACAATTACCTTCTTGCTTTTATCATTTCTACCCAAACTGTATGTACAGTATGGTTTTCTAAACTAAGGTCATTGCTCTCCATTGAGCAAATACAACTATCAATGAACAGAGCCAACTCTCCACCTTTTCCTACTTTCTTGAGGTTCCTCGTTGTCTGGTCCCAATCCTGCAGCCATGTCTCGGTAAAATCTATCAAATCCCACTTATTCATTTATATTTTATGCTCTCCTGTTCTGGTTTGAATACCATGTGCATCAGATATAGAGCGTTTAACTTCATCCATTTGCAATCTGTGCAAATTCCAGTCTTATGTTTTGGTTGTCTCCCCAGCTCTTCCTGTCGCTGTCTGTCTACCACCTTCCATCTTCATACCTTTCTCTTTGGCCTTAATCCTACTCTTTGATCCACCAAGTCTTCACAAATGCAATCTCTTGGCCTCACTATTTAGTTTAAAATCCTCTCTACTTCCTTACTTATTCAGACAGTAAGGACACCAACCCCAGTGTGTTTCAGGTGGAGACCATCCCTTTGGCATAGATCCCACCTTTTCCAGAACTGGTGGCAGTGTTCACACCAGCTGAAAAGAAAGGGAATGAAGGAAGAGAGAATGAACAATGGGAGAAAGAGACAGAAAGAAAGGGAGAGAGATATAGAGAGAGAGAAAGAGAGAGCGCGAAAGAGAGGGAGAGTAGGAAAGAGAGGGAGGGAGACAGAGAGAGAGAGAAACAGAGAGAATGGGTTACAGGCAGAAAGACTGAATGGGCTGCATGTTTCTTTATCTAAAATGCATTGCCTCACATTTCTCTGCATCAAACATCTTCTGCCAGGTGTCTGTCCATTTGGCCAATTGTCAATGTCCCTCTGAAGTTGCCCAGCATCATCCTCACAATTCATTGCTCTCTCAAGCTTAGTATCATCTGCTGGTTTAGAGTTTCTGTCTTCAACGCCCATCTCAAAATTGTTTATGCAAAGATAAAGCAAAGGTCCCAACATCAATCCCTGGGGAAGACCACTTCCCACTCCTCTCCACTCTGAGAAACGCCTATCTGTACCTACCCTCTATTTCCTATCTTACTGCAAATTTCTAATCAATGCTGGCAAAGTCCAGCAACCCCAAACATTTCTAATTTGCTAATAGACCTCCCAAGTGACAACATATTCAATTCTTTCTAAAAATCAAAACACACAACATCGGCAGCACTATCCTCATCTGCTGTCTGTATCATCTCATCAACGAATGCAATTAAATTTGTCAGCCATGGCCTACCCTCGACAAAGCCATGTTGGCTGTCTAGTATTAACTTATTTTTCTCTAAGTGTATATTTCCCTTATCCTCTATTGTGGCCTCCATCAGTTTTCCCACTATTGATGTCAAGCTGATGTCAAGCTGACAGGTCTGTAGATTACTGCATTAAGAGTGCTTTGCTGGAAAAGCACAACAGGTCAGGCAGTATCTGAGGAGCAGGCAAATCGACGTTTTAGGCATAAGCCCTTCATCAGGAATGAGGCTTGTGGGCTGGGAGGCTGAGAGATAAACGGGAGGTGGGTGGGGTTGGGGGGGGGGGACTGTAGCTGGGAATGTGATGAAGGTAGATGAAGGTGAGGGAGAAGGTGATAGTTCAGGGTGGAGAGCGGATAGATGGGAAAGGTGATGGACAGGTCAGGAGAGCAGTGCAGAGTTGGAGGCTTGGAACTGGGATAATGTGGGACGAGGGGAAATGAGGAAAGTGTTGAAATCCACATTAATCCCTTGTGGTTGCAGGGTCCCAAGGCCCAGGACCTGCATGTCCTTGATGGAGTGGGAGGGGGAGTTGAAGTATTCAGCCACAGGGCAGTGGGGTTGGTGGGTGTGGGTGTCTCAGAGATGTTATCTGAAACAATCTGCAAGAAGGTGTCCTGCCTCCCCGATGTAGAGGAGACCACACCGGGTGCAGCGGAATCAGTAGATGACATTGGGAGACATGCAGATAAATTTCTGTTGGATGTGGAAGGGGAGTGTTGCGAGTGCAGGTTTTGCACTTTCTGCGGTGGCAGGGAAAGGTGCCAGGAGTGGGGTGTGTGCTGGTGGGGGGGGGGGGGGCGGGGGGGAGGTGTGGACTTGATGAGAGAATTGTGGAGGGAATGATCTCTTCAGAACGCTGATAGGGGAAGGGAGGGAAAGATATCTTGTATTGGTGGGGTCCGTTTGGAGATGGCACATATGGCAGAGGATGATGTGATGTATGTGGAAGTTGGCGGGGTGGAAGGTGAGGACTGGGGGCTTCTGTCCTTGTTGTGTTGGGAGGGGTGGGGTTCAAGGGCGGTGGTGCGTGAAGTGGATAAGATGTGCTGGAGGGCATCGTCAACCACGTGCAATGGGACATTGTGATCTTGGGAGAAGGAGGCCACCTGGGATTTTCTAAGCTGGAATTGGTCATCATAGGAACAGATACGGTGGAGATAGAGGCAGAGGCATTGGGGATAAGGGATGGCATTTTTACAGGAGGCGGGGTGGGAGGAGGTGTAGTCTAGGTAGCTGTGGGATTTGGTGGGCTTATAGTAGATGTCTGTGGTTAGTCGGTCACCGCAGACGGTGATGGAGAGGTCCAGGAAGGGGAGGGAGGTGTCTGAAATGGTCCAGGTGAATTGGAGGTCAGGGTGAAAGGTGGTGATAAAGTTGATGATCTGTTCAACCTCCTCGTGGGAGCACGAGGCAGTTCCGATACAGTCATCGATGTAGCGGAGGAATAGGTGGGGGTGGGGGTGGTGGTGCTGGTGTAACTGTGGAAGATGGACTATTCCACATACCGGAACCATAGCTGGGTTCCATGTGGGTCCCATTTGGAAGGGGTAGGCGGATTGAAAGGAGAAGTTGTTGAGGGTGAGGACCAAGTGGATGAGGGTGTCGGTGGAAGGGTACTGGTTGGGACGGCGTGAGAGGAAGAAACTGAGGGCTTGGAGACCTTCGTTGTGGTGGACTGATGTGTACAGGGACTGGATATCCATGGTGAAGATGATGCTTTGGGGGCCAGGGAAACAAAAATCCCCAGTGTGGGTAGTGTCCTAAACGTCGCTGGGGAGTTTTCCTTTGCCACTTCCTTAAGTCAGATTTTCAATTGCCCACTCCCCTGGGACTAATTCTGTGTTTAGTGAGGGTTGGACATTTTTTGTCAACAGCTCCCTTCCCCCTCTCAGCCATCAGGGAAGCATCCCTCCTGAGCCTGGTGAATTCTCTACCTGGAGTGCTGCCAGCCTTTTTAACACCCCGTCTTTATCCAACACTGGACTGCTCATTGCTTAATACCCGTGTTTGCAGCTCGGCCATTGTCACCATTTTCTAAGTTGGTAAGGGTAGAAGCAAAGTATTCCGTTAGTAACTCTGCCATTGCCTTTGTGTCAGTGAGCAGCTTACCCTGCTTGTTCCTTATGGGCCCTACTCTCTCCTTCCCTGAAGAACATTTTGCTATTTGTTTTAGCTCAGCCTGCCTTCCTATCCTCATACTCCCTCTAAGCCTTCCTTATTCCAGCTTTCGCCTCTCTCCTGCATTTGAGATACTCTTCCTGATTTCTGTTATTATTATTCCGGAATGCATCGTGAGTCTCTTTCTTTCCTTCCATATTTTCTCATCAGTATTCTCTGTTAATCAGGATATTCTAGCTTGGATATCCCATGTTTATTTCTCCTGGGTATGTACCTAGTCTGCATCCTATTCATCTACCTTTCGAAATCCACAGTTTTATCCAACAAACTGTATTTTCAGTCAATATCTTTTAGATTCCTAAAACTTTACCCTTTTCCAGTCTGACATCTTAACCCTTGATTGATTTTTATCCTCTCACGATTTACTATTGAACCCTAATATAATAATTTTATGATCACTAATTCCCAAATGTTCTCCCACTCTGTCATTTTCCACTTGGCCTGCTTCATTTTCTAGGACCTGATCCTGGACAGTTCCGTCCCTGGGAGAACAGGAAACGTACTGTTCCAGGGAGCTTTCCTGCAGGAATTTCTCCCCATACCAAGCCCCACACTCTCCCCTTTTCCCAATCTCCTCTCGGGTCATTGAAATCACCAACCGTCACAGCTCCACCTGTTCTGCAGGTTTCCATGATCTGCCGACAAATGCTGTCTCCCACTTCCTCCCTGCTTAGAATCAGCTGATAATAGATACCCAACAAGGTCACCACTCCCTTCCTGTGTCTCACCACCAGACTGTATTCAGCAACTACAACTGGTACAAAAATTTTGAAAGTATCTTTCACCAAGACTGCTACACCCCCTCGCTTTTCACTCACTCTGTTTTTACTAAAAGCCTCATAAACCGGGATGTTAAGTATCCAGCCTTGTTCCGGTTTGATTCATAGAGTCACAGAGAAGTACAGCACAGAAACTGACCTTTTGGTCCAACTCATTCATGCCAACCAGATATCCTAATCTAATCTAAGATAGTTCCATTTGCCAGCACCTGGCCCATATCCCTCCAAACCCTTCCTATTGATGTACCCATCTAGATACCTTTTAAATGCTGCTATTGTACTAGCCTCCACCACTCCCTCTGGCAGCTCATTGCACATGCACACCATTTCTGCATGAAAAAAGTTGCTCCTTTATTCCTTTTTTTTTGTCCCCTCACTATAAATCTATTTCCTTTAGTTCTGGATTCCCCCACCGTAGGGAAAGGGCTTTGTCTATTTATTCTATCCATGCCCCTCATGATTTTATAAACCTCAGCCTGTGACGCTCCAAGGAAAATAGTCCCAGACTATTCAGCTTCTCCCTACAACTCAAACCCTCCAACCCTGGCAACATCCTCGTAAATCTTTCCCGAACCCTTTCAAATTTTACAACAATCCTTCTGAGAAGGAGACCGGAATTGAAAACAGTATTCCAAAAGTGGCCTAACTAGTGTCTGTACACCCGCAACATGATCTCGTAACTCCTATACTGTACTCCATGCTCTGATCAACAAAGGAAAGCATACCAAACACCTTCTTCGCTGTCCTAGCTACCTGCAATGTCATATCTGCCTAGAGCAGTTTCTGCTTCCAGTTCTTCAGTTTTATTCAGTATATTTAGTGCATTTACATGCATAGAATTTAACCGTGCACTTATCACTTACTTGCCCATTGGGAGGCAAACATTTCTTCATTCGCTGTCAACATTCAAGTCTTCCCTCACTTCTTTTTCCCCATTCCCCATCTACTTTCTTTTGCTCTCATTGGTGCTTCCAAAACTAGGCCTATTAGTCATCCAACTCCCCTGACACAGTTCCCAGGAGATTAGTTCCTTTTCTGCTGACTTTGATATTGGGTCTTCCCATGATCCACTTTGTAGTGTGTGCGCCAACTTCTCCCAGAATCCTCCTCAGTCACTTGTACCTATTGACTCAAGTGATTTACATGTACAGAGAAAATCAGTAACACACAAAGAGGGAATGTATTAGACATATTTCTCATGGACTCATTTAGGGATATTGTTACACACATCTGGAGCAGCTGGGACATAAACCCATGCCACCTATACTAGAGGTAGGGACATTACCAGAACAACCCCTCCTGCAGATAATGAATTAAACAGAGGGTAAAACAGCAATAGGCGAGTGAGGGAATGAGTTACAGAGAGAGAGAAAGAGAGAGAGAGTGAGAATGAAATACAGGCAAGAGACAGAATTGGCTACAGGTGGAGGATGGGAAAACATTCAGGCTGTAACAGCTGCTCCTTTTTTGTGGTATTTTAGGTGTTGGAGATGATTTCCTCGAATTCCAGGAGCAGAAATTACTGTTTATACGCTGCTGCATTGTTTTGGAACTGTGGAAAAAAAAAGTCAAAACAACAGCAGTTTTAAAAGGGAGAAGAGCAGATGAAAGAAGCAAATGGTGAGGACAGTGTAGGAGAGAGAGAGAGAGACAGACAGACAGACAGAGACAGACAGCACAGTGAGCCTGCAAAGTTACTGCCCTTGCTGTTGAATTCATGTATCACTGGACATTGGAGTGCGTCTGGGAAAATTAACAAACAGTGAAATTCACAACTGATCTTGGAGGAACTGTTTAGGGGAAGTCACAGCACAGAAACACTTAAGTGTGGCCTACAAAAAGACTGCAGTAGTGACGAGAGTGGGTTCATTCTTGATAATATGTTTTTTGAGATATGTCTCTTCATTACAGTTACATTATAACCCATAACTATTAATTTAACCTGGGGCAGGGTCTGTAGATTGTGAAGGAGCAAACATGGCCTTTAGTAGAGTGATATCTACTTCTTTTCAGATGTGGGAGTTTAAAGAGAGTTATAGGGTTACTGCGGATTATATCTGCAATAAATGCTGCTGATTGTGAATCCTATCAGATCAAATGGATTGGTTGGAGAGACTGTTAGAGGCAATGAGGAATTTGCAACAGCAACGGTATGTGATGGATGGCAGTTATAGGAAGGAGGGAAAGTCTCAGATACAGTCACATAGATGGGTTAACTGGTAAGAGAGGCAGGCAGGTAGTGCAGGAGACTTCTGTGGCTCTCCCCATTTCAAACATGTATGCTGTTTTGGAAAATGTAGGGGGTGATCAATTCACGGGGGAACATAGCATGAACAGCCAAGTTTCGGGTATTGAGACTGGCTGTAATGCAATGAAAGGGATGTCAGGTTCCAAGAGATCAATTGTATTAGGGGACTCTCTAGACCGAGGTACAGACAAATGTTTCTGTGGCCAGCAGCGAAAAATCGGAATGGTCTGTTGCTTCCCTGGTGCCAGGATCAAGGATGTCTCAGAGAGGGTGCAGAATGTTCTCACGGGGGAGAGGGGCCAACAGGAGGTCATTGTCCACATTGAACCAACGACATTGTAAGGGAAAAAGTTGAGATTCTGAAGGGAGAGTACAGAGAGTTAGGCAGGAATTTAAAAAGGAGGTCCTTGAGAATAGTAATATCTGGAATACACCCGGTGCTACGTGCTAGTGAGGGCAAGAAGAGGAGGAGAGAGCAGATGAATGCATGGCTGAGGAGCAGGTGTATGGGAGAAAGATTCACATTTTTAGTTCATTAGAATATCTTTTGGGGTAGAAGTGACCTGTACAAGAAGGACGGATTGCATCTAAATTGGAAGGGGACTAATATACTGGCAGGGAGATTTGCTAGAGCTGCTCGGGAGGATTTAAACGGGGGGTGGTGGGTGGGGGGTGGGGAAGGAGGGGGGTGGAGGGGGGGGAAGGGGGGGTAGGTGGGGGGGTGGGATCCAGGGAGATAGTGAGGAAACAGATCAATCTAACACTGGTACAGTTGAGAACAGAAGTGAATCAAACAGTCAGGGCAGGCAGGGACAAGGTAGGACTGATAAATTAAACTGCATTTATTTCAATGCAAGGGGCCGAACAGGGAAGGCAGATGAACTCAGGGCATGGTTAGGAACATGGGACTGGGACATCATAGCAATTATAGAAACGTGGCTCAGGGATGGGCAGGACTGGCAGTTGATGTTCCAGGATACAAACGCTACAGGAAGGATAGAAAAGGAGGCAAGAGAAGACAAAGTGGCGTTTTCGATAAGGGATGACATTACAGCTGTACTGAGGGAGGATATTCCCGGAAATACATCCTGGGAAGTTATTTGGGTTGAACTGAGAAATAAGAAAGGGATGATCACCTGACTGGGATTATATTATAGACCCCCTAATAGTCAGAGGGAAATTGAGAAGCAAACTTCTTCGGAGATCTCAGCTATCTGTAAGAATAATAGAATGGTTATGGTAGGGGATTTTAACTTTCCAAACATAGACTAGGACTGCCATAGTGTTAAAGGTTTAGATGGAGAGGAATTTGTTAAGTGTGTACAAGACAATTTTCTGATTCGGTATGTGAATGTACCTACTAGAGAAGGTGCAAAACTTGACCTACTCTTGGGAAATAAGGCAGGGCAGATGACTGAGGTGTCAGTGGGGGAGCACTTTGGGGCCAGTGACCATAAATCTATTAGATTTAATATAATGATGGAAAAGGATAGACCAGATCTAAAAGTTGAAGTTCTAAATTGGAGAAAGGCCAATTTTGACGATATTGGGCAAGAACTTTCAAAAGTTGATTGGGGGCAGATTTTCGCAGGTAAAGGGACGGCAGGAAAATGGGAAGCCTTCAGAAATAAGATAAGGAGAATCCAGAGAAAGTATATTCCTATCAGGGTGAAAGGAAAGGCTGGTAGGTATAGGGAATGCTGGATGACTAGAGAAATTGAGGGTTTGGTTAAGAAAAAGAAGGAAGCATATGTCAGGGACAGACAGGATAGATCGAGTGAATCCTTAGAAGATTATAAAGGCAGTAGGAGTTTATTTTAGAGGGAAATCAGGAGGGCATAAAGGGGACATGAGATAGATTTGGCAAATAGAGTTAAGGAGAATCCAAAGGTTTTTGACAAATACATTAAGGACAAAAGAGTAACTAGGGAGAGAATAGGGCCCCTCAAACATCAGCAAGGCGGCCTTTGTGTGGAGCCGCAGAAAATGGGGAGAGATACTAAATGAGTATTTTGCCTCAGTGTTTACTGTGGAAAAGGATATGGAAGATATAGACTGGAGGGAAATACCTGGTGACATCTTGGAACATGTCCATATGACAGAGGAGGAAGTGCTAGATGTCTTGAAACACATAAGGGTGGATAAATCCCCAGGACCTGATCAGGTATACCCTAGAACTCTGTGGGAAACTAGAGAAGTGATTTCTAGGCCTCTTGCTGAGGAATTTGTATCATTGATAGTCACAGATGAGATCCTGGAAGACCGGAGGTTGGTTAACATGGTATCACTTTTTAAGAAGGGAAAGTAAGGACTGCAGATGCTGGAGATCAGAGCTGAAAATGTGTTGCTGGAAAAGCGCAGCAGGTCAGGCAGCATCCAAGGAGCAGGAGAATCAGTGTTTTGCGCATGAGCCCTTCTTCACTATTTAATAAGGATGGTAAGTACAAGCCAGGGAACTATAGACCAGTGAGCCTGACGTCGTGGTGGGCAAGTTGTTGGAGGGAATCCTGAGGGACAGGATGTACATATATTTGGAAAGGCAAGGACTGATTAGGGATAGTCAACATGGCTTTGTGCGTGGGAAATCATGTCTCACAAACTTGATTGAGTTTTTTGAAGAAGTAACAAAGAGGATTGATGAGGGCAGAACGGTAGATGTGATCTATATGGACTTCAGTAAGGCGTTTGACAAGGTTCCCCATGGGAGACTGGTTAGCAAGGTTAGATCTCATGGAATACAGGGAGAACTAGCCATTTGGATACAGAACTGGCTCAAAGGTAGAAGACAGAGAGTGGTGGTGGAAGGTTGTTTTTCAGACTGGAGGCCTGTGACCAGTGGAGTGCCACAAGGATCGGTGCTGGGTTGTCTACTTTTCGTTATTTATGTAAATGATTTGGATGCGAGCATATTAGATATAGTTAGCAAGTTTGCAGATGACACCAAAATTGGAGGTGTAGTGGTCAGCAAAGAAAGTTACCTCAGATTACAACAGGATCTTGACCAGATGGGCCAATGGGCTGAAAAGTGGCAGATGGAGTTTAAATCAGATAAATGCAAGGTTCTGCATTTTGGAAAAGCAAATCTTAGCAGGATTTATACACTTAATGGTAAGGTCCTAGGGAGTGTTGCTGAATAAAGAGACGATGGAGTGCAGGTTCATAGCTCCTTGAAAGTGGAGTCGTAGGTAGATAAGATAGTGAAGACGGCATTTGGTATGCTTTCCTTTATTGGACAGAGTATTGAGTACAGGAGTTGGGAGGTCATGTTGGGGCTGTTCAGGTCATTGGTTAGGCCACTGTTGGAATACTGTGTGCAATTCTGGTCTCCTTCCTATCAGAAAGATGATGTGAAACTTGAAAGGATTCAGAAAAGATTTACAAGGATGTTACCAGGGTTGGAGGATTTGAGTTGTAGGGAGAGGCTGAACAGGCTGGGGCTGTTTTCCCTGGAGCGCCGAAGGCTGAGGGGTGACCTTATAGAGGTTTACAAAATTATGAGGGGCATGGACAGGATAAATAGACAAAGTATTTTCCCTGGGGTCGGGGAGTCCAAACAAGAGGGCATAGGTTTAGGGTGAGAGGGGAAAGATATAAAAGATACCTAAGGGACAACGTTTTCATGCAGAGGGTAGTATGTGTGGAATGAGCTGCCAGAGGAAGTGTGGAGGCTGGTACAATTGCAACATTTCAGAGGCATTTGGATGGGTATATGAATAGGGAGGGTTTGGAGGGATATGGGCCGGGTGCTGGCAGGTGGAACTAGATTGGGTTGGGATATCTGGTCAGCATAGGCATATTGGACCGAAGGATCTGTTTCCGTGCTGTACATCTCTATCTCTCTATCATTGGATGACAAAGAGATAATGAATTATAGGCGAGGGAGAGCTGTGGTTACACATAAGACCACAAGACAGAGGAGTGCAAGGAAGGCTATTTGGCCCATCGCATCCAGTCCACAATTCAATCATGAAATGAGAGACAGATGAATAGGTGAATCAGGCACAGCATAAAAAAAACATGATATTCATATGCTAGAAAATGGATGAGTTACAAAGAGAATGAAAACAAGTTAGGAGGTCAGAAATATTTCCAGCTCAGAGGAACAATGAGTTAAAGACAAACAAGCAAGGGAAGCCGGTGCAGTGAGTCAATATCGCTGTGATACAGACTGGGAGGAGTGTGCAGTGAGTCAGTATGACTGCGAAACAGTCTGGGAGGAGTGTGCAGTGAGTCGGCATCACTGTGAAACTGACTGGGAGGAGTGTGCAGTGAGTCAGTATCACTGTGCAACAGACTGGGAGGAGTGTGCAGTGAGTCAGTTTCACTGTGAAACAGACTGGGAGGAGTGTGCAGTGGGTCAGTATCACTGTGCAACAGACTGGGAGGAGTGTGCAGTGAGTCAGTTTCACTGTGAAACAGACTGGGAGGAGTGTGCAGTGGGTCAGTATCACTGTGAAACAGACGGGGAGGGGTGTGCGGTGAGTCAGTATCACTGTGCAACAGACTGGGAGGAGTGTGCAGTGAGTCAGTATCACTGTGAAACTGACTGGGAGGAGTGTGCAGTGAGTCGGCATCACTGTGAAACTGACTGGGAGGAGTGTGCAGTGAGTCAGTATCACTGTGCAACAGACTGGGAGGAGTGTGCAGTGAGTCAGTTTCACTGTGAAACAGACTGGGAGGGGTGTGCGGTGAGTCAGTATCACTGTGAAACTGACTGGGAGGAGTGTGCAGTTAGTCAGTGTCACTGTGAAACTGACTGGGAGGAGTGTGCAGTGAGTCAGTATCACTGTGAAACAGACGGGGAGGGGTGTGCAGTGAGTCAGTTTCACTGTGAAACAGACTGGGAGGAGTGTGCAGTGAGTCAGTATCACTGTGAAACTGACTGGGAGGAGTGTGCACTGAGTCAGTTTCACTCTGAAACAGACTGGGAGGAGTGTGCAGTGGGTCAGTATCACTGTGAAACAGACTGGGAGGAGTGTGCAATGAGTCAGTATCTCTGTGAAACAGACTGGGAGGAGTGTGCAGTGAGTCAGCATCACTGAAACAGACTGGGAGGAGTGTGCAGTGGGTCAGTGTCACTGTGAAACAGACTGGGAGGAGTGTGCAGTGGGTCAGTATCACTGTGCAACAGACTGGGAGGAGTGTGCAGTGGGTCAGTATCACTGTGCAACAGACTGGGAGGGGTGTGCGGTGAGTCAGTATCACTGTGAAACAGATGGGGAGGAGTGTGCACTGAGTCAGTTTCACTCTGAAACAGACTGGGAGGAGTGTGCAGTGGGTCAGTATCACTGTGAAACAGACTGGGAGGAGTGTGCAATGAGTCAGTATCTCTGTGAAACAGACTGGGAGGAGTGTGCAGTGGGTCAGTATCACTGTGAAACAGATTGGGAGGAGTGTGCAGTTAGTCAGTGTCACTGTGAAACAGACTGGGAGGAGTGTGCAGTGAGTCAGTATCACTGTGAAACTGACTGGGAGGAATGTGTAGTGAGTCAGTATGACTGTGAAACAGACTGGGAGGAGTGTGCAGTGGGTCAGTATCACTGTGAAAAAGACTGGGAGGAGTGTGCAGTGAGTCAGTATGACTGCGAAACTGACTGGGAGGAGTGTGCACTGAGCCAGTTTCACTGTGAAACAGACTGGGAGAAGTGTGTAGTGAGTCAGTATCACTGTGAAACAGACTGGGAGGAATGTGCAGTGAGTCAGTATCTCTGTGAAACAGACTGGGAGGCGTGTTCAGTGAGTCAGCATCACTGAAACAGACTGGGAGGAGTGTGCAGTGGGTCAGTATCACTGTGAAACAGACTGGGAGGAGTGTGCAGTTAGTCAGTGTCACTCTGAAACAGACTGGGAGGAGCGTGTAGTGAGTCAGCATCACTATGCAACAGACTGGGAGGAGTGTGCAGTGAGTCAGTATCTCTGTGAAACAGATTGGGAGGAGTGTGCTGTGGGTCAGTATCACTGTGTAACAGACTGGGAGGAGTGTGCTGTGGGTCAGTATCACTGTGTAACAGACTGGGAGGGGTGTGTGGTGAGTCAGTATCACTGTGATACAGACTGGGAGGAGTGTGCGGTGAGTCAGTATCACTGTGCAACAGACTGGGAGGAGTGTGCACTGAGTCAGTATCACTGTGAAACAGACTGGGAGGAGTGTGCAGTGAGTCAGTATCACTGTGAAACAGATTGGGAGGAGTGTGCAGTTAGTCAGTGTCACTGTGAAACAGACTGGGAGGAGTGTGCAGTGGGTCAGTATCACTGTGCAACAGACTGGTAGGAGTGTGCAGTGGGTCAGTATCACTGTGCAACAGACTGGGAGGAGTGTGCAGTGAGTCAGTTTCACTGTGAAACAGACGGGGAGGGGTGTGCGGTGAGTCAGTATCACTGTGAAACAGACTGGGAGGAGTGTGCACTGAGTCAGTTTCACTCTGAAACAGACTGGGAGGAGTGTGCAGTGGGTCAGTATCACTGTGAAACAGACTGGGAGGAGTGTGCAATGAGTCAGTATCTCTGTGAAACAGACTGGGAGGAGTGTGCAGTGAGTCAGCATCACTGAAACAGACTGGGAGGAGTGTGCAGTGGGTCAGTATCACTGTGAAACAGATTGGGAGGAGTGTGCAGTTAGTCAGTGTCACTGTGAAACAGACTGGGAGGAGTGTGCAGTGAGTCAGTATCACTGTGAAACTGACTGGGAGGAATGTGTAGTGAGTCAGTATGACTGTGAAACAGACTGGGAGGAGTGTGCAGTGAGTCGGCATCACTGTGAAACTGACTGGGAGGAGTGTGCAGTGAGTCAGTATCACTGTGCAACAGACTGGGAGGAGTGTGCAGTGAGTCAGTTTCACTGTGAAACAGACTGGGAGGGGTGTGCGGTGAGTCAGTATCACTGTGAAACTGACTGGGAGGAGTGTGCAGTTAGTCAGTGTCACTGTGAAACTGACTGGGAGGAGTGTGCAGTGAGTCAGTATCACTGTGAAATTGATGGGAGGAGTGTGCACTGAGTCAGTTTCACTCTGAAACAGACTGGGAGGAGTGTGCAGTGGGTCAGTTTCACTGTGAAACAGACGGGGAGGGGTGTGCAGTGAGTCAGTTTCACTGTGAAACAGACTGGGAGGAGTGTGCAGTGAGTCAGTATCACTGTGAAACTGACTGGGAGGAGTGTGCACTGAGTCAGTTTCACTCTGAAACAGACTGGGAGGAGTGTGCAGTGGGTCAGTATCACTGTGAAACAGACTGGGAGGAGTGTGCAATGAGTCAGTATCTCTGTGAAACAGACTGGGAGGAGTGTGCAGTGAGTCAGCATCACTGAAACAGACTGGGAGGAGTGTGCAGTGGGTCAGTGTCACTGTGAAACAGACTGGGAGGAGTGTGCAGTGGGTCAGTATCACTGTGCAACAGACTGGGAGGAGTGTGCAGTGGGTCAGTATCACTGTGCAACAGACTGGGAGGGGTGTGCGGTGAGTCAGTATCACTGTGAAACAGATGGGGAGGAGTGTGCACTGAGTCAGTTTCACTCTGAAACAGACTGGGAGGAGTGTGCAGTGGGTCAGTATCACTGTGAAACAGACTGGGAGGAGTGTGCAATGAGTCAGTATCTCTGTGAAACAGACTGGGAGGAGTGTGCAGTGGGTCAGTATCACTGTGAAACAGATTGGGAGGAGTGTGCAGTTAGTCAGTGTCACTGTGAAACAGACTGGGAGGAGTGTGCAGTGAGTCAGTATCACTGTGAAACTGACTGGGAGGAATGTGTAGTGAGTCAGTATGACTGTGAAACAGACTGGGAGGAGTGTGCAGTGGGTCAGTATCACTGTGAAAAAGACTGGGAGGAGTGTGCAGTGAGTCAGTATGACTGCGAAACTGACTGGGAGGAGTGTGCACTGAGCCAGTTTCACTGTGAAACAGACTGGGAGAAGTGTGTAGTGAGTCAGTATCACTGTGAAACAGACTGGGAGGAATGTGCAGTGAGTCAGTATCTCTGTGAAACAGACTGGGAGGCGTGTTCAGTGAGTCAGCATCACTGAAACAGACTGGGAGGAGTGTGCAGTGGGTCAGTGTCACTCTGAAACAGACTGGGAGGAGTGTGCAGTTAGTCAGTGTCACTCTGAAACAGACTGGGAGGAGCGTGTAGTGAGTCAGCATCACTATGCAACAGACTGGGAGGAGTGTGCAGTGAGTCAGTATCTCTGTGAAACAGATTGGGAGGAGTGTGCTGTGGGTCAGTATCACTGTGTAACAGACTGGGAGGAGTGTGCTGTGGGTCAGTATCACTGTGTAACAGACTGGGAGGGGTGTGTGGTGAGTCAGTATCACTGTGATACAGACTGGGAGGAGTGTGCGGTGAGTCAGTATCACTGTGCAACAGACTGGGAGGAGTGTGCACTGAGTCAGTATCACTGTGAAACAGACTGGGAGGAGTGTGCAGTGAGTCAGTATCACTGTGAAACAGATTGGGAGGAGTGTGCAGTTAGTCAGTGTCACTGTGAAACAGACTGGGAGGAGTGTGCAGTGGGTCAGTATCACTGTGCAACAGACTGGGAGGAGTGTGCAGTGGGTCAGTATCACTGTGCAACAGACTGGGAGGAGTGTGCAGTGAGTCAGTTTCACTTTGAAACAGACGGGGAGGGGTGTGCGGTGAGTCAGTATCACTGTGAAACAGACTGGGAGGAGTGTGCACTGAGTCAGTTTCACTCTGAAACAGACTGGGAGGAGTGTGCAGTGGGTCAGTATCACTGTGAAACAGACTGGGAGGAGTGTGCAATGAGTCAGTATCTCTGTGAAACAGACTGGGAGGAGTGTGCAGTGAGTCAGCATCACTGAAACAGACTGGGAGGAGTGTGCAGTGGGTCAGTATCACTGTGAAACAGATTGGGAGGAGTGTGCAGTTAGTCAGTGTCACTGTGAAACAGACTGGGAGGAGTGTGCAGTGAGTCAGTATCACTGTGAAACTGACTGGGAGGAATGTGTAGTGAGTCAGTATGACTGTGAAACAGACTGGGAGGAGTGTGCAGTGAGTCGGCATCACTGTGAAACTGACTGGGAGGAGTGTGCAGTGAGTCAGTATCACTGTGCAACAGACTGGGAGGAGTGTGCAGTGAGTCAGTTTCACTGTGAAACAGACTGGGAGGGGTGTGCGGTGAGTCAGTATCACTGTGAAACTGACTGGGAGGAGTGTGCAGTGAGTCAGTATCACTGTGAAACAGATTGGGAGGAGTGTGCAGTTAGTCAGTGTCACTGTGAAACAGACTGGGAGGAGTGTGCAGTGGGTCAGTATCACTGTGCAACAGACTGGGAGGAGTGTGCAGTGGGTCAGTATCACTGTGCAACAGACTGGGAGGCGTGTGCAGTGAGTCAGTTTCACTTTGAAACAGACGGGGAGGGGTGTGCGGTGAGTCAGTATCACTGTGAAACAGACTGGGAGGAGTGTGCACTGAGTCAGTTTCACTCTGAAACAGACTGGGAGGAGTGTGCAGTGGGTCAGTATCACTGTGCAACAGACTGGGAGGAGTGTGCAATGAGTCAGTATCTCTGTGAAACAGACTGGGAGGAGTGTGCAGTGAGTCAGTATCACTGTGAAACAGATTGGGAGGAGTGTGCAGTTAGTCAGTGTCACTGTGAAACAGACTGGGAGGAGTGTGCAGTGAGTCAGTATCACTGTGAAACTGACTGGGAGGAATGTGTAGTGAGTCAGTATGACTGTGAAACAGACTGGGAGGAGTGTGCAGTGGGTCAGTATCACTGTGAAAAAGACTGGGAGGAGTGTGCAGTGAGTCAGTATGACTGCGAAACTGACTGGGAGGAGTGTGCACTGAGCCAGTTTCACTGTGAAACAGACTGGGAGGAGTGTGCAGTGGGTCAGTATCACTGTGAAACTGACTGGGAGGAATGTGCACTGAGTCAGTATCACTGTGTAACAGACTGGGAGAAGTGTGTAGTGGGTCAGTATCACTGTGAAACAGACTGGGAGGAGTGTGCAGTGAGTCAGTATCTCTGTGAAACAGACTGGGAGGCGTGTTCAGTGAGTCAGCATCACTGAAACAGACTGGGAGGAGTGTGCAGTGGGTCAGTATCACTGTGAAACAGACTGGGAGGAGTGTGCAGTTAGTCAGTGTCACTCTGAAACAGACTGGGAGGAGCGTGTAGTGAGTCAGCATCACTATGCAACAGACTGGGAGGAGTGTGCAGTGAGTCAGTATCTCTGTGAAACAGATTGGGAGGAGTGTGCTGTGGGTCAGTATCACTGTGTAACAGACTGGGAGGAGTGTGCTGTGGGTCAGTATCACTGTGTAACAGACTGGGAGGAGTGTGTGGTGAGTCAGTATCACTGTGATACAGACTGGGAGGAGTGTGCGGTGAGTCAGTATCACTGTGCAATAGACTGGGAGGAGTGTGCACTGAGTCAGTATCACTGTGAAACAGACTGGGAGGAGTGTGCAGTGAGTCAGTATCACTGTGCAACAGACTGGGAGGAGTGTGCAGTGAGTCAGTTTCACTGTGAAACAGACTGGGAGGAGTGTGCAGTGGGTCAGTATCACTGTGAAACAGACTGGGAGGGGTGTGCGTTGAGTCAGTATCACTGTGAAACTGACTGGGAGGAGTGTGCACTGAGTCAGTTTCACTCTGAAACTGACTGGGAGGAGTGTGCAGTGGGTCAGTATCACTGTGAAACAGACTGGGAGGAGTGTGCAGTGGGTCAGTGTCACTGTGAAACTGACTGGGAGGAATGTGTAGTGAGTCAGTATGACTGTGAAACAGACTGGGAGGAGTGTGCAGTGAGTCAGTATGTCTGTGAAAAAGACTGGGAGGAGTGTGCAGTAAGTCAGTATGTCTGTGAAAAAGACTGGGAGGAGTGTGCAGTGAGTCAGTATGACTGCGAAACTGACTGGGAGGAGTGTGCACTGAGCCAGTCTCACTGTGAAACAGACTGGGAGGAGTATGTAGTGAGTCAGTATGACTGTGAAACAGACTGGGAGGAGTGTGCAGTGAGTCAGTATCTCTGTGAAACAGATTGGGAGGAGTGTGCTGTGGGTCAGTATCACTGTGATACAGACTGGGTGGAGTGTGTAGTGAGTCAGTATCTCTGTGAAACAGACTGGGAGGCGTGTGTAGTGAGTCAGTATCTCTGTGAAACAGACTGGGAGGAGTGTGCAGTGGGTCAGTATCTCTGTGAAACAGACTGGGAGGAGTGTACAGTGAGTCAGCATCACTGAAACAGACTGGGAGGTATGTGCAGTGGGTCAGTATCACTGTGTAACAGACTGGGAGGAGTGTGTAGTGAGTCAGTATGACTGTGAAACAGACTGGGAGGAGTGTGCACTGAGTCAGTATCTCTGTGAAACAGACTGGGAGGCGTGTGCAGTGAGTCAGTATCACTGTGAAACAGATTGGGAGGAGTGTGCTGTGGGTCAGTATCACTGTGAAACAGACTGGGAGGAGTGTGCAGTTTGTCAGTTTCACTGTGAAACAGACTGGGAGGAGTGTGCAGTGGGTCAGTATCACTGTGAAACTGACTGGGAGGAGTGTGCAGTGAGTCAGTTTCACTGTGAAACAGACTGGGAGGAGTATGTAGTGAGTCAGTATGACTGTGAAACAGACTGGGAGGAGTGTGTGGTGAGTCAGTATCTCTGTGAAACAGATTGGGAGGAGTGTGCTGTGGGTCAGTATCACTGTGTAACAGACGGGGAGGGGTGTGCAGTGAGTCAGTATCTCTGTGAAACAGACTGGGAGGAGTGTGTAGTGAGTCAGCATCACTATGCAACAGACTGGGAGGAGTGTGCAGTGAGTCAGTATCTCTGTGTAACAGACTGGGAGGAGTGTGCGGTGAGTCAGTATCACTGTGATACAGACTGGGAGGAGTGTGCAGTGAGTCAGCATCACTGTGAAACAGACTGGGAGGAGTGTGTAGTGAGTCAGCATCACTATGCAACAGACTGGGAGGAGTGTGCAGTGAGTCAGTATAGAACATAGAAGGATACAGCGCAGTACAGGCCCTTCGGCCCTCGATGTTGCGCCGACCGAATCCTACCTAACCTATACTAGCCCAATAACTTCCAAATGCCTATCCAATGCCCGCTTAAATGACCATAAAGAAGGAGAGTACACCACTGATACGGGCAGGGCATTCCATGAACTCACAACCCGCTGTGTGAAGAATCTACCCCTAACATCTGTCCTATACCTACCACCCCTTAATTTAAAGGTATGTCCCCTCGTAACACCTGACTCCATTAGCGGTAATAGGTTCTTCGCATCTACCCTATCTAAACCCCTAATCATCTTATACACTTCTATCAGATCTCCCCTAAACCTTCTCCTCCAATGAGAACAGCCCCAAGTGCCTCAGCCTTTCCTCATAAGATTTTCCTACCATTCCAGGCAACATTCTGTTAAACCTCCTCTGCACTCGTTCTAAAGCTTCCACATCCTTCCTATAGTATGGCGACCAAAACTGCACACAATACTCCAGATGAGGCCTCACCAGAGTCTTATACAACTGCAACATGACCTCAGGACTCCGGAACTCAATTCCTCTGCCAATAAAGCCCAGTACACCATATGCCTTCCTCACAGAACTATTTACCTGGGTGGCAACTTTCAGAGATCTGTGTACATGGACACCAAGATCCTTCTGCTCATCCACACTACCAAGTAGCCTACCATTAGCCCAGTAATCCATCATCTTGTTATTCCTACCAAAGTGAATGACTTCGCACTTAGCTACATTGAATTCCATTTGCCACATTTCCGCCCAGCTCTGCAACTTATCTATATCCCGCTGTAACCTACAAATTCCTTCCTCACTATCCACAACTCCACCGACTTTTGTGTCATCCGCAAACTTGCTTACCCAGCTTTCAAGTCCTTCCTCTAGATCATCCTAGGAGTGTGCAGTGAGTCAGTATCTCTGTCAAACAGACTGGGAGGCGTGTGCAGTGAGTCAGTATCACTGTGAAACAGACTGGGAGGAGTGTGCTGTGGGTCAGTATCACTGAGTAACAGACTGGGAGGAGTGTGTGGTGAGTCAGTATCACTGTGATACAGACTGGGAGGAGTGTGCAGTGAGTCAGCATAACTGTGAAACAGACTGGGAGGAGTGTGCAGTTAGTCAGTGTCACTGTGAAACAGACTGGGAGGAATGTGCAGTGGGTCAGTAACACTGTGAAACAGACGGGGAGGGGTGTGCAGAGAGTCAGTATCACTGTGAAACAGACTGGGAGGAGTGTGTAGTGAGTCAGCATCACTATGCAACAGACTGGGAGGAGTGTGCAGTGAGTCAGTATCACTGTGAAACAAACTGGGAGGAGTGTGCAGTGGGTCAGTATCACTGTGAAACAGACGGGGAAGGGTGTGCAGGTCAGTCAGAATCACTGTGAAACAGACTGGGAGGAGTGTGTAGTGAGTCAGTTTCACTCTGAAACAGACTGGGAGGAGTGTGCAGTGGGTCAGTATCACTGTGAAACAGACGGGGAGGGGTGTGCAGTGAGTCAGTATCACTGTGCAACAGACTGGGAGGAGTGTGCAGTGGGTCAGTATCACTGTGAAACAGACGGGGAGGGGTGTGCGGTGAGTCAGTATCACTGTGAAACTGACTGGGAGGAGTGTGCAGTGAGTCAGTATCACTGTGAAACAGACTGGGAGGGGTGTGCACTGAGTCAGTTTCACTCTGAAACAGACTGGGAGGAGTGTGCAGTGGGTCAGTATCACTGTGAAACAGACTGGGAGGAGTGTGCAGTGAGTCAGCATCACTGTGAAACAGACTGGGAGGAGTGTGCAGTTAGTCAGTGTCACTGTGAAACAGACTGGGAGGAGTGTGCAGTGAGTCAGTATCACTGTGAACCAGACTGGGAGGCGTGTGTGGTGAGTCAGTATCACTGTGAACCAGACTGGGAGGCGTGTGTGGTGAGTCAGTGTCACTGTGAAACAGACTGGGAGGAGTGTGCAGTGAGTCAGCATCACTGAAACAGACACTGAGGAGTGTGCAGTGGGTCAGTATCTCTGTGAAACAGACTGGGAGGAGTGTGTGGTGAGTCAGTATCACTGTGAACCAGAATGGGAGGAGTGTGCAGTGGGTCAGTATCTCTGTGAAACAGACTGGGAGGAGTGTGCAGTGGGTCAGTATCTCTGTGAAACAGACTGGGAGGAGTGTGCAGTGAGTCAGCATCACTGAAACAGACTGGGAGGAGTGTGCAGTGGGTCAGTATCACTGTGTAACAGACTGGGAGGAGTGTGTAGTGAGTCAGTATGACTGTGAAACAGACTGGGAGGAGTGTGCAGTGAGTCAGTATCTCTGTGAAACAGACTGGGAGGCGTGTGCAGTGAGTCAGTATCACTGTGAAACAGATTGGGAGGAGTGTGCTGTGGGTCAGTATCACTGTGTAACAGACTGGGAGGAGTGTGTGGTGAGTCAGTATCACTGTGATACAGACTGGGAGGAGTGTGCAGTGTGTCAGTGTCACTGTGAAACAGACTGGGAGGAATGTGCAGTGGGTTAGTATCACTGTGAAACAGACGGGGAGGGGTGTGCAGTGAGTCAGTATCACTGTGAAACAGACTGGGAGGAGTGTGTAGTGAGTCAGCATTACTATGCAACAGACTGGGAGGAGTGTGCAGTGAGTCAGTTTCACTGTGAAACAGACTGGGAGGAGTGTGTAGTGAGTCAGTATGACTGTGAAACAGACTGGGAGGAGTGTGCAGTGAGTCAGTATCACTGATACAGACTGGGAGGAGTGTGCAGTGAGTCAGTATCACTGATACAGACTGGGAGGAGTGTGCAGCGAGTCAGTATCACTGTGAAACTGACTGGGAGGAGTGTGTGGTGAGTCAGTATCACTGTGATACAGACTGGGAGGAGTGTGCGGTGAGTCAGCATCACTGTGAAACAGACTGGGAGGAGTGTGCAGTTAGTCAGTGTCACTGTGAAACAGACTGGGAGCAATGTGCAGTGGGTCAGTATCACGGTGAAACAGACGGGGAGGGGTGTGCAGTGAGTCAGTATCATTGTGAAACAGACTGGGAGGAGTGTGTAGTGAGTCAGCATCACTATGCAACAGACTGGGAGGAGTGTGCAGTTAGTCAGTGTCACTGTGAAACAGACTGGGAGGAGTGTGCAGTGAGTCAGTATCACTGTGAAACAGACTGGGAGGAGTGTGCAGTGAGTCAGTATCACTGTGAAACAGATTGGGAGGAGTTTGCTGTGGGTCAGTATCACTGTGTAACAGACTGGTAGGAGTGTGTGGTGAGTCAGTATCACTGTGATACAGACTGGGAGGAGTGTGCAGTGAGTCAGCATCACTGTGAAACAGACTGGGAGGCGTGTGTGGTGAGTCAGTATCACTGTGAACCAGACTGGGAGGCGTGTGTGGTGAGTCAGTATCACTGTGAACCAGACTGGGAGGCGTGTGTGGTGAGTCAGCATCACTGTGAAACAGACTGGGAGGAGTGTGTGGTGAGTCAGTATCACTGTGAACCAGAATGGGAGGAGTGTGCAGTGGGTCAGTATCTCTGTGAAACAGACTGGGAGGAGTGTGCAGTTAGTCAGTGTCACTGTGAAACAGACTGGGAGGAGTGTGCAGTTAGTCAGTGTCACTGTGAAACAGACTGGGAGGATTGTGCAGTTAGTCAGTGTCACTGTGAAACAGACTGGGAGGAGTGTGCAGTGGGTCAGTATCTCTGTGAAACAGACTGGGAGGAGTGTGCAGTGAGTCAGCATCACTGAAACAGACACTGAGGAGTGTGCAGTGGGTCAGTATCTCTGTGAAACAGACTGGGAGGAGTGTGTGGTGAGTCAGTATCTCTGTGAAACAGACTGGGAGGAGTGTGCAGTGGGTCAGTATCTCTGTGAAACAGACTGGGAGGAGTGTGCAGTGAGTCAGCATCACTGAAACAGACTGGGAGGAGTGTGCAGTGGGTCAGTATCACTGTGAAACAGACTGGGAGGAGTGTGTAGTGAGTCAGTATGACTGTGAAACAGACTGGGAGGAGTGTGCAGTGAGTCAGTATCTCTGTGAAACAGACTGGGAGGCGTGTGCAGTGAGTCAGTATCACTGTGAAACAGATTGGGAGGAGTGTGCTGTGGGTCAGTATCACTGTGTAACAGACTGGGAGGAGTGTGTGGTGAGTCAGTATCACTGTGATACAGACTGGGAGGAGTGTGCAGTGTGTCAGTGTCACTGTGAAACAGACTGGGAGGAATGTGCAGTGGGTTAGTATCACTGTGAAACAGACTGGGAGGGGTGTGCAGTGAGTCAGTATCACTGTGAAACAGACTGGGAGGAGTGTGCAGTGAGTCAGTATCACTGTGAAACAGATTGGGAGGAGTTTGCTGTGGGTCAGTATCACTGTGTAACAGACTGGTAGGAGTGTGTGGTGAGTCAGTATCACTGTGATACAGACTGGGAGGAGTGTGCAGTGAGTCAGCATCACTGTGAAACAGACGGGGATGGGTGTGCAGTTAGTCAGTATCACTGTGAAACAGACTGGGAAGCGTGTGCACTGAGCCACTTTCACTGTGAAACAGACTGGGAAGAGTGTGCACTGAGCCAGTTTCACTGTGAAACAGACTGGGAGGAGTGTGCAGTGAGTCAGCATCACTGAAACAGACTGGGAGGAGTGTGCAGTTGGTCAGTGTCACTGTGAATCAGACTGGGAGGAATATGCAGTGGGTCAGTATCTCTGAAACAGACTGGGAGGGGTGTGCAGTGAGTCATCATCACTGATACAGACTGGGAGGAGTGTGCAGCGAGTCAGTATCACTGTGATACAGACTGGGAGGAGTGTGCGGTGAGTCAGCATCACTGTGAAACAGACTGGGAGGAATGTGCAGTGGGTTAGTATCACTGTGAAACAGACGGGGAGGGGTGTGCAGTGAGTCAGTATCACTGTGAAACAGACTGGGAGGAGTGTGTAGTGAGTCAGCATTACTATGCAACAGACTGGGAGGAGTGTGCAGTGAGTCAGTTTCACTGTGAAACAGACTGGGAGGAGTGTGTAGTGAGTCAGTATGACTGTGAAACAGACTGGGAGGAGTGTGCAGTGAGTCAGTATCACTGATACAGACTGGGAGGAGTGTGCAGTGAGTCAGTATCACTGATACAGACTGGGAGGAGTGTGCAGCGAGTCAGTATCACTGTGAAACTGACTGGGAGGAGTGTGTGGTGAGTCAGTATCACTGTGATACAGACTGGGAGGAGTGTGTAGTGAGTCAGCATCACTATGCAACAGACTGGGAGGAGTGTGCAGTTAGTCAGTGTCACTGTGAAACAGACTGGGAGGAGTGTGCAGTGAGTCAGTATCACTGTGAAACAGACGGGGAGGAGTGTGCAGTGAGTCAGTATCACTGTGAAACAGACTGGGAGGAGTGTGCAGTGAGTCAGTATCACTGTGAAACAGATTGGGAGGAGTTTGCTGTGGGTCAGTATCACTGTGTAACAGACTGGTAGGAGTGTGTGGTGAGTCAGTATCACTGTGATACAGACTGGGAGGAGTGTGCAGTGAGTCAGCATCACTGTGAAACAGACGGGGATGGGTGTGCAGTTAGTCAGTATCACTGTGAAACAGACTGGGAGGAATATGCAGTGGGTCAGTATCTCTGAAACAGACTGGGAGGGGTGTGCAGTGAGTCATCATCACTGAAACAGACTGGGAGGAATGTGCAGTTGGTCAGTATCTCTGTGAAACAGACGGGGAGGGATGTGCAGTGAGTCAGTGTCACTGTGAAACAGACTGGGAGGAGTGTGTAGTGAGTCAGTATGACAGTGAAACATTCTGGGAGGAGTGTGCACTGAGCCAGTTTCACTGTGAAACAGACTGGGAGGAGTGTGCAGTGGGTCAGTATCACTGTGAACCAGACTGGGAGGCGTGTGTGGTGAGTCAGTATCACTGTGAACCAGACTGGGAGGCGTGTGTGGTGAGTCAGTATCACTGTGAACCAGACTGGGAGGCGTGTGTGGTGAGTCAGTATCACTGTGAACCAGCCTGGGAGGCGTGTGTGGTGAGTCAGCATCACTGTGAAACAGACTGGGAGGAGTGTGTGGTGAGTCAGTATCACTGTGAACCAGAATGGGAGGAGTGTGCAGTGGGTCAGTATCTCTGTGAAACAGACTGGGAGGAGTGTGCAGTGAGTCAGCATCACTGAAACAGACTGGGAGGAGTGTGCAGTGGGTCAGTATCACTGTGAAACTGACTGGGACGAATGTGCACTGAGTCAGTATCACTGTGTAACAGACTGGGAGAAGTGTGTAGTGAGTCAGTATCACTGTGAAACAGACTGGGAGGAGTGTGCAGTCAGTCAGTATCACTGTGAAACAGACTGGGAGGAGTGTGTAGTGAGTCAGCATCACTATGCAACAGACTGGGAGGAGTGTGCAGTGAGTCAGTATCACTGTGAAACTGACTGGGAGGAGTGTGCAGTGAGTCAGTATCACTGTGAAACAGACTGGGAGGCGTGTGCAGTGAGTCAGCATCACAGTGAAACAGACTGGGAGGAGTGTGCAGTGAGTCAGTATCTCTGTGAAACAGACTGGGAGGAGTATGCATTGAGTCAGTATCATTGTGAAACTGACTGGGAGGAATGTGCACTGAGTCAGTATCACTGTCTAACAGACTGGGAGGAGTGTGTAGTGAGTCAGTATGACTGTGAAACAGTTTGGGAGGAGTTTGCTGTGGGTCAGTATCACTGTGTAACAGACTGGGAGGAGTGTGCAGTTCGTCAGTATCACTGTGAAACTGACTGGGAGGAGTGTCCAGTTAGTCAGTATCACGGTGAAACTGACTGGGAGGCGTGTGCAGTGAGTCAGTATCACTGATACAGACTGGGAGGAGTGTGCAGTGAGTCAGTATCACTGTGATACAGACTGGGAGGAGTGTGCAGTGAGTCAGCATCTTTGTGAAACAGACTGGGAGGCGTGTTCAGTGGGTCAGTATGACTGTGAAAGAGATTGGGAGGAGTGTGCTGTGGGTCAGTATCACTGTGTAACAGACTGGGAGGAGTGTGCAGTGAGTCATCATTACTGTGAAACAGACTGGGAGGAGTGTGCAGTTAGTCAGTGTCACTGTGAAACAGACTGGGAGGAGTGTGCAGTGGGTCAGTATCACTGTGAAACAGACGGGGAGGGGTGTGCTGTCAGTCAGTATCACTGTGAAACAGACGGGGATGGGTGTGCTGTCAGTCAGTATCACTGTGAAACAGACTGGGAGGAGTGTGTCGTGAGTCAGCATCACTATGCAACAGACTGGGAGGAGTTTGCAGTGTGTCAGCATCACGGTGAAACTGACTGGGAGGAGTGTGCAGTGAAGTCAGTATCGCTGTAAAACTGACTGGGAGGAGTGTGCAGTTAGTCAGTATCACTGTGAAACAGACTGGGAGGGGTGTGCAGTGAAGTCAGTATCACTACGCAACAGACTGGGAGGAGTGTGCAGTGAGTCAGCATCACTGAACCAGACTGGGAGGAGTGTGCAGTGAGTCAGCATCACTGTAACAGACTGGGAGGAGTGTGCAGTGGGTCAGTATCACTGTGTAACAGACTGGGAGGAGTGTGCAGTTAGTCAGTGTCACTGTGAAACAGACTGGGAGGAGTGTGCAGTGAGTCAGCATCACTATGCAACAGACTGGGAGGAGTGTGCAGTGAGTCAGTATCACTGAAACTGACTGGGAGTAGTGTGCAGTGAGTCAGTATCACTGTGAAACAGACTGGGAGGAGTGGGCAGTTGGTCAGTGTCACTGTGAAACAGACTGGGAGGAGTGTGCAGTGAGTCAGTATCACTGTGAAACAGATTGGGAGGAGTTTGCTGTGGGTCAGTATCAGTGTGTAACAGACTGGGAGGAGTGTGTGGTGAGTCAGTATCACTGATACAGACTGGGAGGAGTGTGCGGCGAGTCAGTATCACGGTCAAACTGACTGGGAGGGTTGTGCAGTGAAGTCAGTATCGCTGTGAAACAGACTGGTAGGAGTGTGTAGTGAGTCAGCATCACTATGCAACAGACTGGGAGGAGTGTGCAGTGAGTCAGTATCTCTGTGAAACAGACTGGGAGGAGTGTGCACTGAGCCAGTTTCACTGTGAAACAGACTGGGAGGAGTGTGCAGTGAGTCAGCATCACTGAAAATGACTGGGAGGAGTGTGCAGTGAGTCAGTATGACTGTGAAACATTCTGGGAGGAGTGTGCACTGAGCCAGTTTCACTGTGAAACAGACTGGGAGGAGTGTGCAGTGAGTCAGCATCTCTGTGAAACAGACTGGGAGGAGTGTGCAGTGAGTCAGTATCACTGTGAAACAGTTTGGGAGGAGTTTGCTGTGGGTCAGTATCACTGTGTAACAGACTGGGAGGAGTGTGTGGTGAGTCAGTATCACTGTGATACAGACTGGGAGGAGTGTGCAGCGGGTCAGTATCACTGTGAAACTGACTGGGAGGAGTGTGCAGTTAGTCAGTATCGCTGTGAAACCGACTGGGAGGAGTGTGCAGTGAGTCAGCATCACTGAAACAGACTGGGAGGAGTGTGCAGTGGGTCAATATCACTGTGAAACTGACTGGGAGGAATGTGCACTGAGTCAGTATCGCTGTGTAACAGACTGGGAGGAGTGTGTAGTGAGTCAGTATCTCTGTGAAACAGACTGGGTGGAGTGTGCAGTGAGTCAGTATCACTGTGAAACAGATTGGGAGGAGTTTGCTGTGGGTCAGTATCACTGTGTAACCGACTGGGAGGAGTGTGTGGTGAGTCAGTATCACTGTGATACAGACCGGGAGAAGTGTGCAGTGAGTCAGCATCATTGTGAAACAGACTGGGAGGAGTGTGTAATGAGTCAGTATGACTGTGAAACAGACTGGGAGGAGTGTGTAGTGAGTCAGCATCACTATGCAACAGACTAGGAGGAGTGTGCAGTGAGTCAGTATCACTGTGAAACTGACTGGGAGGAGTGTGCAGTGAGTCAGTATCACTGTGAAACAGACGGGGAGGGGTGTGCAGTCAGTCAGTATCACTGTGAAACAGACTGGGAGGAGTGTGTAGTGAGTCAGCATCACTATGCAACAGACTGGGAGGAGTGTGCAGTGAGTCAGTATCACTGTGAAACTGACTGGGAGGAGTGTGCAGTGAGTCAGTATCACTGTGAAACAGACTGGGAGGAGTGTGCAGTGAGTCAGCATCTCTGTGAAACAGACTGGGAGGAGTGTGCAGTGAGTCAGCATCTCTGTGAAACAGACTGGGAGGAGTGTGCAGTGAGTCAGCATCACTGTGAAACAGACTGGGAGGAGTGTGCAGTGAGTCAGCATCACTGTGAAATAGACTGGGAGGAGTGTGCAGTGAGTCAGTATGACTGTGAAACAGACGGAGTAATGCGCAGTGGGTCAGTATCACTGTGAAACAGGCGGGGAGGGGTGTGCAGTGAGTCAGTATCACTGAAACAGACGGGGTGGGGTGTGCAGTGAGTCAGTATCACTGTGAAACAGACTGGGAGGAGTGTGTACTGAGCCAGCATCACTATGCAACAGACTGGGAGGAGTGTGCAGTGAGTCAGTATCACTGTGAAACTGACTGGGAGGAGTGTGCAGTGAGTCAGTATCACTGTGAAACTGACTGGGAGGAGTGTGCAGTGAGTCAGTATCACTGTGAAACTGACTGGGAGGAGTGTGCAGTGAGTCAGTATCACTGTGAAACAGACTGGGAGGAGTGTGCGGTGAGTCAGCATCACTGAAACAGACTGGGAGGAGTGGGCAGTTGGTCAGTGTCACTGTGTAACAGACTGGGAGGAGTGTGCAGCGAGTCAGTATCACGGTGAAACTGACTGGGAGGGTTGTGCAGTGAAGTCAGTATCGCTGTGAAACAGACTGGTAGGAGTGTGTAGTGAGTCAGCATCACTATGCAACAGACTGGGAGGAGTGTGCAGTGAGTCAGTATCTCTGTGAAACAGACTGGGAGGAGTGTGCGGTGAGTCAGTATCACTGTGAAACAGACGGGGAGGGGTGTGCAGTCAGTCAGTATCACTGTGAAACAGACTGGGAGGAGTGTGTAGTGAGTCAGCGTCACTATGCAACAGACTGGGAGGAGTGTGCAGTGTGTCGGTATCACTGTGAAACTGACTGGGAGGAGTGTGCAGTGAGTCAGCATCACTATGCAACAGACTGGGAGGAGTGTGCAGTGTGTCAGTATCACTGTGAAACTGACTGGGAGGAGTGTGCAGTGAGTCAGTATCACTGTGCAACAGACCGGGAGGGGTGTGCAGTGAGTCAGTATCACTGTGAAACAGACTGGGAGGAGTGTGTAGTGAGTCAGTATCACTGTGAAACTGACTGGGAGGAGTGTGCAGTGAGTCAGTATCACTGTGAAACAGACTGGGAGGCGTGTGTGGTGAGTCAGTATCACTGTGAACCAGACTGGGAGGAGTGTGCAGTGGGTCAGTATCACTGTGAACCAGACTGGGAGGCGTGTGTGGTGAGTCAGTATCACTGTGAACCAGACTGGGAGGCGTGTGTGGTGAGTCAGTATCACTGTGAACCAGACTGGGAGGCGTGTGTGGTGAGTCAGTATCACTGTGAACCAGCCTGGGAGGCGTGTGTGGTGAGTCAGCATCACTGTGAAACAGACTGGGAGGAGTGTGTGGTGAGTCAGTATCACTGTGAACCAGAATGGGAGGAGTGTGCAGTGGGTCAGTATCTCTGTGAAACAGACTGGGAGGAGTGTGCAGTGAGTCAGCATCACTGAAACAGACTGGGAGGAGTGTGCAGTGGGTCAGTATCACTGTGAAACTGACTGGGACGAATGTGCACTGAGTCAGTATCACTGTGTAACAGACTGGGAGAAGTGTGTAGTGAGTCAGTATCACTGTGAAACAGACTGGGAGGAGTGTGCAGTCAGTCAGTATCACTGTGAAACAGACTGGGAGGAGTGTGTAGTGAGTCAGCATCACTATGCAACAGACTGGGAGGAGTGTGCAGTGAGTCAGTATCACTGTGAAACTGACTGGGAGGAGTGTGCAGTGAGTCAGTATCACTGTGAAACAGACTGGGAGGCGTGTGCAGTGAGTCAGCATCACAGTGAAACAGACTGGGAGGAGTGTGCAGTGAGTCAGTATCTCTGTGAAACAGACTGGGAGGAGTATGCATTGAGTCAGTATCATTGTGAAACTGACTGGGAGGAATGTGCACTGAGTCAGTATCACTGTCTAACAGACTGGGAGGAGTGTGTAGTGAGTCAGTATGACTGTGAAACAGTTTGGGAGGAGTTTGCTGTGGGTCAGTATCACTGTGTAACAGACTGGGAGGAGTGTGCAGTTCGTCAGTATCACTGTGAAACTGACTGGGAGGAGTGTCCAGTTAGTCAGTATCACGGTGAAACTGACTGGGAGGCGTGTGCAGTGAGTCAGTATCACTGATACAGACTGGGAGGAGTGTGCAGTGAGTCAGTATCACTGTGATACAGACTGGGAGGAGTGTGCAGTGAGTCAGCATCTTTGTGAAACAGACTGGGAGGCGTGTTCAGTGGGTCAGTATGACTGTGAAAGAGATTGGGAGGAGTGTGCTGTGGGTCAGTATCACTGTGTAACAGACTGGGAGGAGTGTGCAGTGAGTCATCATTACTGTGAAACAGACTGGGAGGAGTGTGCAGTTAGTCAGTGTCACTGTGAAACAGACTGGGAGGAGTGTGCAGTGGGTCAGTATCACTGTGAAACAGACGGGGATGGGTGTGCTGTCAGTCAGTATCACTGTGAAACAGACTGGGAGGAGTGTGTCGTGAGTCAGCATCACTATGCAACAGACTGGGAGGAGTTTGCAGTGTGTCAGCATCACGGTGAAACTGACTGGGAGGAGTGTGCAGTGAAGTCAGTATCGCTGTAAAACTGACTGGGAGGAGTGTGCAGTTAGTCAGTATCACTGTGAAACAGACTGGGAGGGGTGTGCAGTGAAGTCAGTATCACTACGCAACAGACTGGGAGGAGTGTGCAGTGAGTCAGCATCACTGAACCAGACTGGGAGGAGTGTGCAGTGAGTCAGCATCACTGTAACAGACTGGGAGGAGTGTGCAGTGGGTCAGTATCACTGTGTAACAGACTGGGAGGAGTGTGCAGTTAGTCAGTGTCACTGTGAAACAGACTGGGAGGAGTGTGCAGTGAGTCAGCATCACTATGCAACAGACTGGGAGGAGTGTGCAGTGAGTCAGTATCACTGAAACTGACTGGGAGGAGTGTGCAGTGAGTCAGTATCACTGAAACTGACTGGGAGTAGTGTGCAGTGAGTCAGTATCACTGTGAAACAGACTGGGAGGAGTGGGCAGTTGGTCAGTGTCACTGTGAAACAGACTGGGAGGAGTGTGCAGTGAGTCAGTATCACTGTGAAACAGATTGGGAGGAGTTTGCTGTGGGTCAGTATCAGTGTGTAACAGACTGGGAGGAGTGTGTGGTGAGTCAGTATCACTGATACAGACTGGGAGGAGTGTGCGGCGAGTCAGTATCACGGTCAAACTGACTGGGAGGGTTGTGCAGTGAAGTCAGTATCGCTGTGAAACAGACTGGTAGGAGTGTGTAGTGAGTCAGCATCACTATGCAACAGACTGGGAGGAGTGTGCAGTGAGTCAGTATCTCTGTGAAACAGACTGGGAGGAGTGTGCACTGAGCCAGTTTCACTGTGAAACAGACTGGGAGGAGTGTGCAGTGAGTCAGCATCACTGAAAATGACTGGGAGGAGTGTGCAGTGAGTCAGTATGACTGTGAAACATTCTGGGAGGAGTGTGCACTGAGCCAGTTTCACTGTGAAACAGACTGGGAGGAGTGTGCAGTGAGTCAGCATCTCTGTGAAACAGACTGGGAGGAGTGTGCAGTGAGTCAGTATCACTGTGAAACAGTTTGGGAGGAGTTTGCTGTGGGTCAGTATCACTGTGTAACAGACTGGGAGGAGTGTGTGGTGAGTCAGTATCACTGTGATACAGACTGGGAGGAGTGTGCAGCGGGTCAGTATCACTGTGAAACTGACTGGGAGGAGTGTGCAGTTAGTCAGTATCGCTGTGAAACCGACTGGGAGGAGTGTGCAGTGAGTCAGCATCACTGAAACAGACTGGGAGGAGTGTGCAGTGGGTCAATATCACTGTGAAACTGACTGGGAGGAATGTGCACTGAGTCAGTATCGCTGTGTAACAGACTGGGAGGAGTGTGTAGTGAGTCAGTATCTCTGTGAAACAGACTGGGTGGAGTGTGCAGTGAGTCAGTATCACTGTGAAACAGATTGGGAGGAGTTTGCTGTGGGTCAGTATCACTGTGTAACCGACTGGGAGGAGTGTGTGGTGAGTCAGTATCACTGTGATACAGACCGGGAGAAGTGTGCAGTGAGTCAGCATCATTGTGAAACAGACTGGGAGGAGTGTGTAATGAGTCAGTATGACTGTGAAACAGACTGGGAGGAGTGTGTAGTGAGTCAGCATCACTATGCAACAGACTAGGAGGAGTGTGCAGTGAGTCAGTATCACTGTGAAACTGACTGGGAGGAGTGTGCAGTGAGTCAGTATCACTGTGAAACAGACGGGGAGGGGTGTGCAGTCAGTCAGTATCACTGTGAAACAGACTGGGAGGAGTGTGTAGTGAGTCAGCATCACTATGCAACAGACTGGGAGGAGTGTGCAGTGAGTCAGTATCACTGTGAAACTGACTGGGAGGAGTGTGCAGTGAGTAAAAAATGAGGTCTGCAGATGCTGGAGATCACAGCTGCAAATGTGTTGCTGGTCAAAGCACAGCAGGTTAGGCAGCATCTCAGGAATAGAGAATTCGACGTTTCGAGCATAAGCCCTTCATCAGGAATAAGAGAGAGAGAGCCAAGCCGGCTGAGATAAAAGGTAGGGAGGAGGGACTAGGGGGAGGGGCTGTGCAGAGGAGATGACCTGGGGGGTGCAGTGAGAGAGGGACTCACTGAAATCCTTGTAGAGGGAGGAAGAGAGCTTCTTCAAGGAAGGCATCCTTGTAAGAGGATTCGCAGTAGGTTAAAATCTTCGAGTAAAAAATGAGGTCTGCAGATGCTGGAGATCACAGCTGCAAATGTGTTGCTGGTCAAAGCACAGCAGGTTAGGCAGCATCTCAGGAATAGAGAATTCGACGTTTCGAGCATAAGCCCTTCATCAGGAATAAGAGAGAGAGAGCCAAGCCGGCTGAGATAAAAGGTAGGGAGGAGGGACTAGGGGGAGGGGCTGTGCAGAGGAGATGACCTGGGGGGTGCAGTGAGAGAGGGAGACCTGGGGGGTGCAGTGAGAGAGGGAGTCAGTATCACTGTGAAACAGACTGGGAGGAGTGTGCAGTGAGTCAGCATCTCTGTGAAACAGACTGGGAGGAGTGTGCAGTGAGTCAGCATCTCTGTGAAACAGACTGGGAGGAGTGTGCAGTGAGTCAGCATCACTGTGAAACAGACTGGGAGGAGTGTGCAGTGAGTCAGCATCACTGTGAAATAGACTGGGAGGAGTGTGCAGTGAGTCAGTATGACTGTGAAACAGACGGAGTAATGCGCAGTGGGTCAGTATCACTGTGAAACAGGCGGGGAGGGGTGTGCAGTGAGTCAGTATCACTGAAACAGACGGGGTGGGGTGTGCAGTGAGTCAGTATCACTGTGAAACAGACTGGGAGGAGTGTGTACTGAGCCAGCATCACTATGCAACAGACTGGGAGGAGTGTGCAGTGAGTCAGTATCACTGTGAAACTGACTGGGAGGAGTGTGCAGTGAGTCAGTATCACTGTGAAACTGACTGGGAGGAGTGTGCAGTGAGTCAGTATCACTGTGAAACTGACTGGGAGGAGTGTGCAGTGAGTCAGTGTCACTGTGAAACAGACTGGGAGGAGTGTGCGGTGAGTCAGCATCACTGAAACAGACTGGGAGGAGTGGGCAGTTGGTCAGTGTCACTGTGTAACAGACTGGGAGGAGTGTGCAGCGAGTCAGTATCACGGTGAAACTGACTGGGAGGGTTGTGCAGTGAAGTCAGTATCGCTGTGAAACAGACTGGTAGGAGTGTGTAGTGAGTCAGCATCACTATGCAACAGACTGGGAGGAGTGTGCAGTGAGTCAGTATCTCTGTGAAACAGACTGGGAGGAGTGTGCGGTGAGTCAGTATCACTGTGAAACAGACGGGGAGGGGTGTGCAGTCAGTCAGTATCACTGTGAAACAGACTGGGAGGAGTGTGTAGTGAGTCAGCGTCACTATGCAACAGACTGGGAGGAGTGTGCAGTGTGTCGGTATCACTGTGAAACTGACTGGGAGGAGTGTGCAGTGAGTCAGCATCACTATGCAACAGACTGGGAGGAGTGTGCAGTGTGTCAGTATCACTGTGAAACTGACTGGGAGGAGTGTGCAGTGAGTCAGTATCACTGTGCAACAGACCGGGAGGGGTGTGCAGTGAGTCAGTATCACTGTGAAACAGACTGGGAGGAGTGTGTAGTGAGTCAGTATCACTGTGAAACTGACTGGGAGGAGTGTGCAGTGAGTCAGTATCACTGTGAAACAGACTGGGAGGCGTGTGTGGTGAGTCAGTATCACTGTGAACCAGACTGGGAGGAGTGTGCAGTGAGTCAGCATCACTGTAACAGATTGGGAGGAGTGTGCTGTGGGTCAGTATCACTGTGTAACAGACTGGGAGGAGTGTGTGTGAGTCAGTATCACTGTGATACAGACTGGGAGGAGTGTGCGGTGAGTCAGCATCATTGTGAAACAGACTGGGAGGGTGTGCAGTGTGTCAGTATCACTGAAACAGACTGGGAGGAGTGTGCAGTTGGTCAGTGTCACTGTGAAACAGACTGGGAGGAATGTGCACTGAGTCAGTATCACTGTGAAACAGTTTGGGAGGAGTTTGCTGTGGGTCAGTATCACTGTGTAACAGACTGGGAGGAGTGTGCGGTGAGTCAGTATCACTGTGATACAGACTGGGAGGAGTGTGCAGCGGGTCAGTATCACTGTGAAACTGACTGGGAGGAGTGTGTTGTGAGACAGTATCACTGAAACAGACTGGGAGGAGTGTGCAATGAGTCAGCATCTCTGTGAAACAGACTGGGAGCAGTGTGCAGTGAGTCAGCATCACTGTGAAACAGACTGGGAGGAGTGTGCAGTGAGTCAGTATCACTGTGAAACTGACTGGGAGGTGTGTCCAGTTAGTCAGTATCACGGTGAAACTGACTGGGAGGGGTGTGCAGTGAAGTCAGGATCACTATTCAACAGACTGGGAGGAGTGTGCAGTGAGTCAGTATCGCTGTGAAACAGACTGGGAGGAGTGTGCAGTGAGTCAGCATCACTGAAACAGACTGGGAGGAGTGTGCAGTGGGTCAGTATCACTGTGTAACAGACTGGGAGGAGTGTGTAGTGAGTCAGTATGACTGTGAAACAGACTGGGAGGAGTGTGCAGTGATTCAGTATCTTTGTGAAACAGACTGGGAGGCGTGTGCAGTGAGTCAGTATCACTGTGAAACAGATTGGGAGGAGTGTGCTGTGGGTCAGTATCACTGTGTAACAGACTGGGAGGAGTGTGTGGTGAGTGAGCATCATTGTGAAACAGACTGGGAGGGGTGTGCAGTGAGTCAGTATCACTGAAACAGACTGGGAGGAGTGTGTAGTGAGTCAGCATCACTATGCAACAGACTGGGAGGAGTGTGCAGTGTGTCAGTATCACTGTGAAACTGACTGGGAGGAGTGTGCAGTGAGTCAGCATCACTGTGAAACAGACTGGGAGGAGTGTGCAGTGGGTCAGTATCACTGTGAAACTGACTGGGAGGAATGTGCACTGAGTCAGTATCACTGTCTAACAGACTGGGAGGAGTGTGTAGTGAGTCAGTATGACTGTGAAACAGACTGGGAGGAGTGTGCATTGAGTCAGTATCACTGTGAAACAGTTTGGGAGGAGTTTGCTGTGGGTCAGTATCACTGTTAACAGACTGGGAGGAGTGTGTGTGAGTCAGTATCACTGTGATACAGACTGGGGGGAGTGTGCAGCGGGTCAGTATCACTGAAACAGACTGGGAGGGGTGTGCAGTGAAGTCAGTATCACTATGCAACTGACTGGGAGGAGTGTGCAGTGAGTCAGTATCGCTGTGAAACAGACTGGGAGGAGTGTGCAGTGAGTCAGCATCACTGAAACAGACTGGGA